>NW_026609313.1:0-35122 GCF_029499605.1 Hyla sarda
TCCCCCTTTAGCCCGTGCAGTATGTCCCTCCTTTAGCCCGTGCAGTATGTCCCCCTTTAGCCCGTACAGTATGTCCCCCCTTTAGCCCGTACAGTATGTCCCCCTTTAGCCCGTGCAGTATGTCCCCCTTTAGCCCGTGCAGTATGTCCCCTTTAGCCCCTGCAGTATGTCCCCCTTTAGCCCGTACAGTATGTCCCCCTTTAGCCCGTACAGTATGTCCCCCTTTAGCCCGTACAGTATGTCCCCCTTTAGCCCGTGCAGTATGTCCCCCTTTAGCCCGTGCAGTATGTCCCCCTTTAGCCCGTGCAGTATGTCCCCCTTTAGCCCGTGCAGTATGTCCCCCTTTAGCCCGTGCAGTATGTCCCCCTTTAGCCCGTACAGTATGTCCCCCTTTAGCCCGTGCAGTATGTCCCCCTTTAGCCCGTGCAGTATGTCCCCTTTAGCCCGTGCAGTATGTCCCCCTTTAGCCCGTGCAGTATGTCCCCCTTTAGCCCGTACAGTATGTCCCCCTTTAGCCCGTACAGTATGTCCCCCTTTAGCCCGTGCAGTATGTCCCCCTTTAGCCCGTGCAGTATGTCCCCCTTTAGCCCGTGCAGTATGTCCCCTTTAGCCCCTGCAGTATGTCCCCCTTTAGCCCGTACAGTATGTCCCCCTTTAGCCCGTACAGTATGTCCCCCTTTAGCCCGTGCAGTATGTCCCCCTTTAGCCCGTGCAGTATGTCCCCCTTTAGCCCGTGCAGTATGTCCCCTTTAGCCCGTGCAGTATGTCCCCCTTTAGCCCGTGCAGTATGTCCCCTTTAGCCCGTGCAGTATGTCCCCCTTTAGCCCGTGCAGTATGTCCCCCTTTAGCCCGTGCAGTATGTCCCCCTTTAGCCCGTGCAGTATGTCCCCTTTAGCCCGTGCAGTATGTCCCCTTTAGCCCGTGCAGTATGTCCCCCTTTAGCCCGTGCAGTATGTCCCCCTTTAGCCCGTGCAGTATGTCCCCCTTTAGCCCGTGCAGTATGTCCCCCTTTAGCCCGTGCAGTATGTCCCCTTTAGCCCGTGCAGTATGTCCCCCTTTAGCCCGTGCAGTATGTCCCCCTTTAGCCCGTGCAGTATGTCCCCTTTAGCCCGTGCAGTATGTCCCCTTTAGCCCGTGCAGTATGTCCCCCTTTAGCCCCGTGCAGTATGTCCCCCTTTAGCCCTGCAGTATGTCCCCCCCTTTAGCCCGTACAGTATGTCCCCCTTTAGCCCGTGCAGTATGTCCCCCTTTAGCCCGTACAGTATGTCCCCTTTAGCCCGTGCAGTATGTCCCCCTTTAGCCCGTGCAGTATGTCCCCTTTAGCGTGCAGTATGTCCCCTTTAGCCCGTGCAGTATGTCCCCTTTAGCCCGTGCAGTATGTCCCCCTTTAGCCCGTGACAGTATGTCCCCCTTTAGCCCGTGCAGTATGTCCCCCTTTAGCCCGTACAGTATGTCCCCTTTAGCCCGTGCAGTATGTCCCCCTTTAGCCCGTGCAGTATGTCCCCCTTTAGCCCCTGCAGTATGTCCCCCTTTAGCCCGTACAGTATGTCCCCCTTTAGCCCGTACAGTATGTCCCCCTTTAGCCCCGTGCAGTATGTCCCCCTTTAGCCCGTACAGTATGTCCCCATTTAGCCCGTGCAGTATGTCCCCCTTTAGCCCGTGCAGTATGTCCCCCTTTAGCCCGTGCAGTATGTCCCCCTTTAGCCCGTGCAGTATGTCCCCCTTTAGCCCGTGCAGTATGTCCCCCTTTAGCCCCTGCAGTATGTCCCCCTTTAGCCCGTACAGTATGTCCCCCTTTAGCCCGTACAGTATGTCCCCCTTTAGCCCGTGCAGTATGTCCCCCTTTAGCCCGTGCAGTATGTCCCCTTTAGCCCGTGCAGTATGTCCCCCTTTAGCCCGTGCAGTATGTCCCCTTTAGCCCGTGCAGTATGTCCCCCTTTAGCCCGTGCAGTATGTCCCCCTTTAGCCCGTGCAGTATGTCCCCCTTTAGCCCCGTGCAGTATGTCCCCTTTAGCCCGTGCAGTATGTCCCCCTTTAGCCCGTGCAGTATGTCCCCCTTTAGCCCGTGCAGTATGTCCCCCTTTAGCCCGTGCAGTATGTCCCCCTTTAGCCCGTGCAGTATGTCCCTCCTTTAGCCCGTGCAGTATGTCCCCCTTTAGCCCGTGCAGTATGTCCCCTTTAGCCCGTGCAGTATGTCCCCCTTTAGCCCGTGCAGTATGTCCCCCTTTAGCCCTGCAGTATGTCCCCCTTTAGCCCGTGCAGTATGTCCCCCTTTAGCCCGTGCAGTATGTCCCCCTTTAGCCCGTACAGTATGTCCCCCTTTAGCCCGTGCAGTATGTCCCCCTTTAGCCCGTGCAGTATGTCCCCCTTTAGCCCTGCAGTATGTCCCCCTTTAGCCCGTGCAGTATGTCCCCCTTTAGCCCGTGCAGTATGTCCCCCTTTAGCCCGTGCAGTATGTCCCCCTTTAGCCCGTGCAGTATGTCCCCTTTAGCCCGTGCAGTATGTCCCCCTTTAGCCCGTGCAGTATGTCCCCCTTTAGCCCCTGCAGTATGTCCCCCTTTAGCCCGTACAGTATGTCCCCCTTTAGGCCCGTACAGTATGTCCCCCTTTACCCGTGCAGTATGTCCCCTTTAGCCCGTGCAGTATGTCCCCTTTAGCCGTGCAGTATGTCCCCCTTTAGCCCGTGCAGTATGTCCCCCTTTAGCCCGTGCAGTATGTCCCCCTTTAGCCCGTGCAGTATGTCCCCCTTTAGCCCGTGCAGTATGTCCTCCTTTAGCCCGTGCAGTATGTCCCCCTTTAGCCCGTGCAGTATGTCCTCCTTTAGCCCGTGCAGTATGTCCCCCTTTAGCCGTGCAGTATGTCCCCTTTAGCCCTGCAGTATGTCCCCCTTTAGCCCGTGCAGTATGTCCCCTTTAGCCCGTGCAGTATGTCCCCCTTTAGCCCGTGCAGTATGTCCCCCTTTAGCCCGTGCAGTATGTCCCCCTTTAGCCCGTACAGTATGTCCCCTTTAGCCGTGCAGTATGTCCCCTTTAGCCCGTGCAGTATGTCCCCTTTAGCCCGTGCAGTATGTCCCCTTTAGCCCGTGCAGTATGTCCCCCTTTAGCCCGTGCAGTATGTCCCCCTTTAGCCCGTGCAGTATGTCCCCCTTTAGCCCGTACAGTATGTCCCCCTTTAGCCCGTGCAGTATGTCCCCCTTTAGCCCGTGCAGTATGTCCCCCTTTAGCCCCTGCAGTATGTCCCCCTTTAGCCCGTACAGTATGTCCCCCTTTAGCCCGTACAGTATGTCCCCCTTTAGCCCGTGCAGTATGTCCCCCTTTAGCCCGTACAGTATGTCCCCCTTTAGCCCGTGCAGTATGTCCCCTTTAGCCCGTGCAGTATGTCCCCTTTAGCCCGTGCAGTATGTCCCCCTTTAGCCCGTGCAGTATGTCCCCCTTTAGCCCGTGCAGTATGTCCCCTTTAGCCCCGTGCAGTATGTCCCCCTTTAGCCCGTACAGTATGTCCCCCTTTAGCCCGTACAGTATGTCCCCCTTTAGCCCGTGCAGTATGTCCCCCTTTAGCCCGTGCAGTATGTCCCCCTTTAGCCCGTGCAGTATGTCCCCCTTTAGCCCGTGCAGTATGTCCCCTTTAGCCCGTGCAGTATGTCCCCCTTTAGCCCGTGCAGTATGTCCCCCTTTAGCCCGTGCAGTATGTCCCCCTTTAGCCCGTGCAGTATGTCCCCTTTAGCCCGTGCAGTATGTCCCCCTTTAGCCCGTGCAGTATGTCCCCCTTTAGCCCGTGCAGTATGTCCCCCTTTAGCCCGTGCAGTATGTCCCCCTTTAGCCCGTGCAGTATGTCCCCTTTAGCCCGTGCAGTATGTCCCCCTTTAGCCCGTGCAGTATGTCCCCCTTTAGCCCGTGCAGTATGTCCCCCTTTAGCCGTGCAGTATGTCCCCTTTAGCCCCTGCAGTATGTCCCCCTTTAGCCCGTGCAGTATGTCCCCCTTTAGCCCGTGCAGTATGTCCTCCTTTAGCCAGTGCAGTATGTCCCCCCTTTAGCCCGTGCAGTATGTCCCCTTTAGCCCGTGCAGTATGTCCCCCTTTAGCCCGTGCAGTATGTCCCCCTTTAGCCCCGTGCAGTATGTCCCCCTTTAGCCCGTGCAGTATGTCCCCCTTTAGCCGTGCAGTATGTCCACCTTTAGCCCGTGCAGTATGTCCCCCTTTAGCCCGGTGCAGTATGTCCCCCTTTAGCCCGTGCAGTATGTCCCCCTTTAGCCCCTGCAGTATGTCCCCCTTTAGCCGTACTGTATGTCCCCCTTTAGCCCGTGCAGTATGTCCCCCTTTAGCCCGTGCAGTATGTCCCCCTTTAGCCCGTGCAGTATGTCACCTTTAGCCCGTGCAGTATGTCCCCCTTTAGCCCGTGCAGTATGTCCCCTTTAGCCCGTGCAGTATGTCCCCCTTTAGCCCGTGCAGTATGTCCCCCTTTAGCCCGTGCAGTATGTCCCCCTTTAGCCCGTGCAGTAATGTCCCCCTTTAGCCCGTGCAGTATGTCCCCCTTTAGCCCTGCAGTATGTCCCCCTTTAGCCCGTGCAGTATGTCCCCTTTAGCCCGTACAGTATGTCCCCCTTTAGCCCGTGCAGTATGTCCCCCTTTAGCCCGTGCAGTATGTCCCCCTTTAGCCCGTGCAGTATGTCCCCTTTAGCCCGTGCAGTATGTCCCCTTTAGCCCGTGCAGTATGTCCCCTTTAGCCCGTGCAGTATGTCCCCTTTAGCCCGTGCAGTATGTCCCCCTTTAGCCCGTGCAGTATGTCCCCTTTAGCCCGTGCAGTATGTCCCCCTTTAGCCCGTACAGTATGTCCCCCTTTAGCCCGTACAGTATGTCCCCCTTTAGCCCGTGCAGTATGTCCCCTTTAGCCCGTGCAGTATGTCCCCCTTTAGCCCGTGCAGTATGTCCCCCTTTAGCCCGTGCAGTATGTCCCCCTTTAGCCCGTGCAGTATGTCCCCCTTTAGCCCGTGCAGTATGTCCCCCTTTAGCCCGTGCAGTATGTCCCCTTTAGCCCCTGCAGTATGTCCCCTTTAGCCCTGCAGTATGTCCCCCTTTAGCCCGTGCAGTATGTCCCCCTTTAGCCCGTGCAGTATGTCCCCCTTTAGCCCGTGCAGTATGTCCCCCTTTAGCCCGTGCAGTATGTCCCCCTTTAGCCCGTGCAGTATGTCCCCTTTAGCCCGTGCAGTATGTCCTCCTTTAGCCCGTGCAGTATGTCCCCCTTTAGCCCGTGCAGTATGTCCCCCTTTAGCCCGTGCAGTATGTCCCCCTTTAGCCCGTGCAGTATGTCCCCCTTTAGCCCGTGCAGTATGTCCCCTTTAGCCCGTGCAGTATGTCCCCCTTTAGCCCGTGCAGTATGTCCCCCTTTAGCCCGTGCAGTATGTCCCCCTTTAGCCCGTGCAGTATGTCCCCCTTTAGCCCGTGCAGTATGTCCCCCTTTAGCCGTGCAGTATGTCCCCTTTAGCCCGTGCAGTATGTCCCCCTTTAGCCCTGCAGTATGTCCCCCTTTAGCCCGTGCAGTATGTCCCCTTTAGCCCGTGCAGAGTATGTCCCCCTTTAGCCCGTGCAGTATGTCCCCCTTTAGCCCGTGCAGTATGTCCTCCTTTAGCCCGTGCAGTATGTCCCCCTTTAGCCCGTGCAGTATGTCCCCCTTTAGCCCGTACAGTATGTCCCCCTTTAGCCCGTACAGTATGTCCCCCTTTAGCCCGTACAGTATGTCCCCCTTTAGCCCGTGCAGTATGTCCCCCTTTAGCCCCTGCAGTATGCCCCCCTTTAGCCCGTGCAGTATGTCCCCCTTTAGCCCGTACAGTATGTCCTCCTTTAGCCCGTACAGTATGCCCCCCTTTAGCCCGTGCAGTATGCCCCCCTTTAGCCTGTACAGTATGCCCCCCTTTAGCCCACTGCAGTATGTCCTCCTTTAGCCCCTGCAGTATGTCCTCCTTTAGCCTGTACAGTATGCCCCCCTTTAGCCCCTGCAGTATGTCCCCCTTTAGCCCCCGCAGTATGTCCCCATTTAGCCCGTGCAGTATGTCCCCCTTTAGCCCGTGCAGTATGTCCCCCTTTAGCCCGTGCAGTATGTCCCCATTTAGCCCGTACAGTATGCCCCCCTTTAGCCCGTACAGTATGTCCCCCTTTAGCCCCTGCAGTATGTCCCCCTTTAGCCCCTGCAGTATGCCCCCCTTTAGCCCGTGCAGTATGTCCCCCTTTAGCCCCTGCAGTATGTCCTCCTTTAGCCCGTACAGTATGCCCCCCTTTAGCCCCTGCAGTATGTCCCCCTTTAGCCCCTGCAGTATGTCCCCATTTAGCCCGTGCAGTATGTCCCCCTTTAGCCCGTGCAGTATGTCCCCCTTTAGCCCGTGCAGTATGTCCCCCTTTAGCCCCTGCAGTATGTCCCCATTTAGCCCGTGCAGTATGCCCCCTTTAGCCTGTACAGTATGTCCCCCTTTAGCCCGTGCAGTATGTCCCCCTTTAGCCCGTGCAGTATGTCCCCTTTAGCCCCTGCAGTATGTCCCCCCTTTAGCCCGTGCAGTATGTCCTCCTTTAGCCCGTACAGTATGTCCCCTTTAGCCCGTTCAGTATGCCCCCCTTTAGCCCCTGCAGTATGTCCCCCTTTAGCCCCTGCAGTATGTCCCCATTTAGCCCGTGCAGTATGTCCCCCTTTAGCCCGTGCAGTATGCCCCCCTTTAGCCCCTGCAGTATGTCCTCCTTTAGCCCCTGCAGTATGTCCCCCTTTAGCCCCTGCAGTATGTCCCTATTTAGCCCGTGCAGTATGCCCCCCTTTAGCCTGTACAGCATGTCCCCATTTAGCCCGTGCAGTATGTCCCCCTTTAGCCCCTGCAGTATGTCCCCCTTTAGCCCGTACAGTATGTCCTCCTTTAGCCCCTGCAGTATGTCCCCCTTTAGCCCGTGCAGTATGTCCCCTTTAACCCGTGCAGTATGTCCTCCTTTAGCCCGTGCAGTATGTCCCCTTTAGCCCGTGTAGTATGTTCCCCTTTAGCCCGTGCAGTATGTCCCCCTTTAGCCCGTGCAGTATGTCCCCCTTTAGCCCGTGCAGTATGTCCCCCTTTAGCCCGTACAGTATGTCCCCCTTTAGCCCGTGCAGTATGTCCCCCTTTAGCCCGTACAGTATGTCCCCCTTTAGCCCGTGCAGTATGTCCTCCTTTAGCCCGTGCAGTATGTCCCCCTTTAGCCCGTGCAGTATGTCCCCCTTTAGCCCGTGCAGTATGTCCCCCTTTAGCCCGTGCAGTATGTCCCCCTTTAGCCCGTACAGTATGTCCCCCTTTAGCCCGTGCAGTATGTCCCCCTTTAGCCCGTACAGTATGTCCCCCTTTAGCCCGTACAGTATGTCCCCCTTTAGCCCGTGCAGTATGTCCCCTTTAGCCCGTACAGTATGTCCCCCTTTAGCCCGTACAGTATGTCCTCCTTTAGCCCGTGCAGTATGTCCCCCTTTAGCCTGTGCAGTATGTCCCCTTTAGCCTGTGCAGTATGTCCCCCTTTAGCCCGTACAGTATGTCCCCCTTTAGCCCCTGCAGTATGTCCCCCTTTAGCCCCTGCAGTATGCCCCCCTTTAGCCCGTGCAGTATGTCCCCCTTTAGCCCCTGCAGTATGTCCTCCTTTAGCCCGTACAGTATGCCCCCCTTTAGCCCCTGCAGTATGTCCCCCTTTAGCCCCTGCAGTATGTCCCCATTTAGCCCGTGCAGTATGTCCCCCTTTAGCCCGTGCAGTATGTCCCCCTTTAGCCCGTGCAGTATGTCCCCCTTTAGCCCCTGCAGTATGTCCCCATTTAGCCCGTGCAGTATGCCCCCTTTAGCCCGTACAGTATGTCCCCCTTTAGCCCGTGCAGTATGTCCCCCTTTAGCCCGTGCAGTATGTCCCCTTTAGCCCGTGCAGTATGTCCCCTTTAGCCCCTGCAGTATGTCCCCCCTTTAGCCCGTGCAGTATGTCCTCCTTTAGCCCGTACAGTATGTCCCCTTTAGCCCGTACAGTATGCCCCCCTTTAGCCCCTGCAGTATGTCCCCCTTTAGCCCCTGCAGTATGTCCCCATTTAGCCCGTGCAGTATGTCCCCCTTTAGCCCGTGCAGTATGCCCCCCTTTAGCCCCTGCAGTATGTCCTCCTTTAGCCCCTGCAGTATGTCCCCCTTTAGCCCCTGCAGTATGTCCCTATTTAGCCCGTGCAGTATGCCCCCCTTTAGCCTGTACAGCATGTCCCCATTTAGCCCGTGCAGTATGTCCCCCTTTAGCCCCTGCAGTATGTCCCCCTTTAGCCCGTGCAGTATGTCCCCTTTAACCCGTGCAGTATGTCCTCCTTTAGCCCGTGCAGTATGTCCCCTTTAGCCCGTGTAGTATGTTCCCCTTTAGCCCGTGCAGTATGTCCCCCTTTAGCCCTTGCAGTATGTCCCCCTTTAGCCCGTGCAGTATGTCCTCCTTTAGCCCGTGCAGTATGTCCCCCTTTAGCCCGTGCAGTATGTCCCCCTTTAGCCCGTGCAGTATGTCCCCCTTTAGCCCGTGCAGTATGTCCCCCTTTAGCCCGTACAGTATGTCCCCCTTTAGCCCGTGCAGTATGTCCTCCTTTAGCCCGTGCAGTATGTCCCCCTTTAGCCCGTGCAGTATGTCCCCCTTTAGCCCGTGCAGTATGTCCCCCTTTAGCCCGTGCAGTATGTCCCCCTTTAGCCCGTACAGTATGTCCCCCTTTAGCCCGTGCAGTATGTCCCCCTTTAGCCCGTACAGTATGTCCCCCTTTAGCCCGTACAGTATGTCCCCCTTTAGCCCGTGCAGTATGTCCCCTTTAGCCCGTACAGTATGTCCCCCTTTAGCCCGTACAGTATGTCCTCCTTTAGCCCGTGCAGTATGTCCCCCTTTAGCCTGTGCAGTATGTCCCCTTTAGCCTGTGCAGTATGTCCCCCTTTAGCCCCTGCAGTATGTCCCCATTTAGCCCGTGCAGTATGTCCCCCTTTAGCCCGTGCAGTATGTCCCCCTTTAGCCCGTGCAGTATGTCCCCCTTTAGCCCGTGCAGTATGTCCCCTTTAGCCCGTGCAGTATGTCCCCCTTTAGCCCGTACAGTATGTCCCCCTTTAGCCCGTGCAGTATGTCCCCCTTTAGCCCGTGCAGTATGTCCCCCTTTAGCCCGTGCAGTATGTCCCCATTTAGCCCGTGCAGTATGTCCCCCTTTAGCCCGTGCAGTATGTCCCCCTTTAGCCCGTGCAGTATGTCCTCCTTTAGCCCGTGCAGTATGCCCCCCTTTAGCCCGTGCAGTATGTCCCCCTTTAGCCCGTGCAGTATGTCCCCCTTTAGCCCGTGCAGTATGCCCCCCTTTAGCCCGTGCAGTATGTCCTCCTTTAGCCCGTGCAGTATGTCCCCCTTTAGCCCCTGCAGTATGTCCTCCTTTAGCCCGTGCAGTATGTCCCCCTTTAGCCCGTGCAGTGTCCCCCTTTAGCCCGTGCAGTATGTCCCCCTTTAGCCCGTGCAGTATGTCCCCCTTTAGCCCGTGCAGTATGTCCCCCTTTAGCCCGTACAGTATGTCCCCCTTTAGCCCGTGCAGTATGTCCTCCTTTAGCCCGTGCAGTATGCCCCCCTTTAGCCCGTGCAGTATGTCCCCCTTTAGCCCCTGCAGTATGCCCCCCTTTAGCCCGTGCAGTATGTCCTCCTTTAGCCCGTACAGTATGCCCCCCTTTAGCCCCTGCAGTATGTCCTCCTTTAGCCCCTGCAGTATGCCCCCCTTTAGCCCGTACAGTATGCCCCCCTTTAGCCCCTGCAGTATGCCCCCCTTTAGCCTGTACAGTATGCCCCCCTTTAGCCTGTACAGTATGCCCCCCTTTAGCCCCCGCAGTATGTCCTCCTTTAGCCCCCGCAGTATGTCCCCCTTTAGCCCGTGCAGTATGTCCTCCTTTAGCCCGTGCAGTATGTCCCCCTTTAGCCCGTACAGTATGTCCTCCTTTAGCCCCTGCAGTATGTCCCCCTTTAGCCCGTACAGTATGTCCCCCTTTAGCCCGTACAGTATGTCCTCCTTTAGCCCGTACAGTATGCCCCCCTTTAGCCCCTGCAGTATGTCCCCCTTTAGCCCGTGCAGTATGTCCCCCTTTAGCCCCTGCAGTATGTCCCCCTTTAGCCCCTGCAGTATGTCCCCATTTAGCCCGTGCAGTATGTCCCCCTTTAGCCCGTGCAGTATGTCCCCCTTTAGCCCGTGCAGTATGTCCCCCTTTAGCCCGTGCAGTATGTCCCCCTTTAGCCCGTGCAGTATGTCCCCCTTTAGCCCGTGCAGTATGTCCCCCTTTAGCCCGTGCATTATGTCCCCCTTTAGCCCGTGCAGTATGTCCCCCTTTAGCCCGTGCAGTATGTCCCCCTTTAGCCCGTGCAGTATGTCCCCCTTTAGCCCGTGCAGTATGTCCCCCTTTAGCCCGTGCAGTATGTCCCCCTTTAGCCCGTGCAGTATGCCCCCCTTTAGCCCGTGCAGTATGTCCCCCTTTAGCCCGTGCAGTATGTCCCCCTTTAGCCCGTGCAGTATGTCCCCCTTTAGCCCGTGCAGTATGTCCCCCTTTAGCCCGTGCAGTATGTCCCCCTTTAGCCCGTGCAGTATGCCCCCCTTTAGCCCGTGCAGTATGTCCCCCTTTAGCCCGTACAGTATGCCCCCCTTTAGCCCGTGCAGTATGTCCCCCTTTAGCCCGTACAGTATGCCCCCCTTTAGCCCGTGCAGTATGTCTCCCTTTAGCCCGTGCAGTATGTCCCCCTTTAGCCCGTACAGTATGTCCCCCTTTAGCCCGTGCAGTATGTCCCCCTTTAGCCCGTACAGTATGCCCCCCTTTAGCCCGTGCAGTATGTCCCCCTTTACACATAGA
Organism: Hyla sarda; assembly: GCF_029499605.1. Lineage (NCBI taxonomy): Eukaryota > Metazoa > Chordata > Amphibia > Anura > Hylidae > Hyla > Hyla sarda. The sequence continues at coordinate 10,849 of NW_026609313.1, forward strand.
GCTCATTGGGAGCACTGCTCTACGTCCTCAGGGAGGGGAGATGAGGGAGGGACCTGCCGTGGAGATCTATGTCCTCAGGGAGGGGGCGTGGCCGTAAAGATCTGCGTCCAGCCGAGTTCAGGGAGGGGAGATGAGGGAGGGGGCGTGGACTTCTCTCTCCCCTTGCTCTGCCCTCCCCCAGTTCTAGCTTCGGAAATGTTCGGAGAGCTGGGGGAGGAGCGGACGCATGGATCTACGCGGGCGCAAAAAACCACCTCACACCGGAAATCACCGCGTGTGATCAGTGAGCCAGAGCAGCCAATCAGCACACAGGAGCAACAGGGGGAGGAGCTACAAGAGTCTTCCAGTTACACCGCCCCCTAGTGCTGTAACCCTCTGTCCTCCTCCTCCAGACACCTCTGTCCTCCAGCCTCCTCTGTCCTCTTCCAGACCCCTCTGTCCTCATCCAGACTCCTCTGTCCTCCTCCTCGTCCAGCTGTTCCACATGTAGGGGCACAGCTGGTCATCCATCGTCTTCATCTACATTCATGGAAGAGTTGGGGCCACTACAGTGTGTTAGCTCAGGAGTATGCCCACCACTGACCTCAGTCTCCACGGGAGTATGCCCACTGCTGACCTTAGTCTCCACGGGAGTATGCCCACCGCAGACCTCAGTCTTCACGAGACACCGCTTACCTCAGTCTCCTCGAGAGTATGGCCACCGCTGACCTTAGTCTCCACGGGAGTATGCCCACCGCAGACCTCCGTCTCCACGGGAGTATGCCCACCACTGACGTCAGTCTCCTCGAGAGTATGCCCACCACTGACCTCAGTCTCCTCGAGAGTATGCCCACTGCTGACCTCAGTCTCCACGAAAGTATGTCCACCGCTGATCTCAGTCTCCTCGGGAGTATGCCCACCGCTGACATCAGTCTCCACGAGAGTATGCCCACCGCAGACCTCAGTCTCCACGAGAGTATGGCCAACGCTGATCTCAGTCTCCTCGGGAGTATGCCCACCGCTGACATCAGTCTCCACGAGAGTATGCCCACCGCAGACCTCAGTCTCCTCAGCAGTATGCCCACCGCAGACCTCAGTCTCCACGAGAGTATGGCCAACGCTGATCTCAGTCTCCTCGGGAGTATGCCCACCGCTGACATCAGTCTCCACGAGAGTATGCCCACCGCAGACCTCAGTCTCCTCAGCAGTATGCCCACCGCAGACCTCAGTCTCCACGAGAGTATGGCCAACGCTGATCTCAGTCTCCTCGGGAGTATGCCCACCGCTGACATCAGTCTCCACGAGAGTATGCCCACCGCAGACCTCAGTCTCCTCAGCAGTATGCCCACCGCAGACCTCAGTCTCCACGAGAGTATGGCCAACGCTGATCTCAGTCTCCTCGGGAGTATGCCCACCACTGACCTCAGTCTCCTCAGCATTATGCCCACCGCTGATCTCAGTCTCCTCGGGAGTATGCCCACCGCAGACCTCAGTCTCCTCGGGAGTATGCCCACCACTGACCTCAGTCTCCTCGAGAGTATGCCCACCACTGACCTCAGTCTCCTCGGGAGTATGCCCACCACAGACCTCAGTCTCCTCGAGAGTATGCCCACTGCTGAACTCAGTCTCCTTGGGAGTATGCCCACTGCTGACCTCAGTCTCCGCAGCAGTATGCCCACTGCAGACCTCAGTCTCCACGAGAGTATGGTCACCGCTGTGCTCAGTCTCCTCGGGAGTATGCCCACCACTGATCCCAGTCTCCTCCAGAGTATGCCCACCGCTGATCCCAGTCTTCTCAGGACCTAAATAGTATGCCGTCAATGACCCTCTTCCTCCAGGACCCTATTGACACGTGGCACTACTCTGCTCTATACGTTGGACATGGAGCGTCCTCCATAGTGACAGAAAAAACAAATGCAACGTTTTAAAGTTTTATTTCCAAAGTGCATTAGTTCAGTGAGATAAATTAAAACGGCAAAAAACACACAAAAAACAAAAGCGCAACCCAGTGTGTGGATGGGGACAGTGCGGTGAGTGCAGGGCTGTCCTCCAGTCGGGGCGGCAGGGACACTCACAGCAGGATCTAAGGACAGGCGCCCCCATACACTGTCCTGATTCCACCGCTCACCTCCTCCTCCCGGACTATTGGAATAACAAGGTTTAATGAAGCTTCTCCTCCTGACATTTGTACATAGTGATTTATAGAAAGTGGTGAAGCTTTATATGGGGGAAGATTCATCATTTCATTTAGAATTTTTTTTTTTGCTTACTCCAAGCGTCCAAAATGTTGCACATGGACCTAACCCACTTTTTTTTTTCCTTTAGTGGTTTCGTGTACGGCAGCAATCAGCCTTAAATAAGTAACTTTCAGTTTTCACTTTGCAGTGGTTGGGAATTCATGAGGTGCGAATGCTGCACATAAAAAAAGGGCACAAATCCCTCCAAAATGTCGTAAACCTAAACCAGGCCAGACCTGCCCTTCAAAACCTCCTTTGACCGGCACTTTAAAAAGTCTCAGAAGAGGAAGAAGCATACAAAATAGTGTTCTGAAGTGAGGTGTTTTTTGCTTATGTGTGCCAAATATATCAGATCAGAAGATGGATAAAGAGAAACGCAAAGGAGGAGGATGGATAAAGAGAAACGCAAAGAGAAACAGAAAGGAGGAAGATGGCTGGATAAAGAGAAACACAAAGGAGGAAGATGGATAAAGAGAAACAGAAAGGAGGAAGATGGATAAAGAGAAACAGAAAGGAGGAGGATGGATAAAGAGAAACAGAAAGGAGGAGGCTGGATAAAGAGAAACACAAAGGAGAAGGATGGATAAAGAGAAACACAAAGGAGGAGGATGGATAAAGAGAAACACAAAGGAGGAGGATGGATAATTTGAAACACAAAGGAGGAAGATGGATAAATTGAACACAAAGGATGTGCATGAAAGATGGACAAAGGAAGGAGAACTATTCAGAAGAGTAAAGGAAAGGAGAAATCACTGAAGGATGGAAAGAACATAGAGGATTAGTGCAAAGAAACAGAGAAAACATGAAGGATGGGAAGTACAAAGGAAACAGCAGGAGGACAGAGACACTGAACAGATGGAGGGAAGAGTAAGTATGAAGGAAGGAGATGATCATGGATGGTCGACCCATGAAGGGAGGAAATGGCAGCATGAAAGATCCTTAAGTCTTCTCTATTACATCTACTTCTCTCTCTGTTAGATCTACTTTTGGCTTCAGCCTCTGTGTGTGACCTGGGCAGGACATCTACCTCCATCTGTGACCTGGGCAGGACATCTACCTCCATCTGTGACCTGGGCAGGACATCTACCTCCATCTGTGACCTGGGCAGGACATCTACCTCCATCTGTGACCTGGGCAGGACATCTACCTCCATCAGTGACCTGGGCAGGACATCTACCTCCATCTGTGACCTGGGCAGGACATCTACCTCCATCAGTGACCTGGGCAGGACATCTACCTCCATCTGTGACCTGGGCAGGACATCAACCTCCATCTGTGACCTGGGCAGGACATCTACCTCCATCTGTGACCTGGGCAGGACATCTACCTCCATCAGTGACCTGGGCAAGACACCTGCCTCCATCAGTGACCTGGGCAGGACATCAACCTCAGTATATGACCTGGGCAGGACAACGACCTCAGTATGTGACCTGGGCAGGACATCTACCTCAGTATATGACCTGGGAAGGACATCTACAACAGTCTGTGACCTGGGCAGGACATCGACCTCAGTATGTGACCTGGGCAGGACATCAACAACAATATGTGACCTGGGCAGGACATTGACCTCAGTATGTAACCTGGGCAGGACATCTGCCTCCATCTCATGGACCCTCTCCACGCCCAGATCTCAGTATGCTGCTGATGTCAGAAGAGATTACAGGTAAGAACTGCCTTTATCCTATCACTACTTTCCATTGTCTTGGTACAAGGGGAATCAAATGAAAGAAAACAAAAAACCCAACAACGAGGATAAAACACACAAGGTCATTACAACAAGAGAGAAAACTGGAGGAGACAACTGTACGGTGGGGCAGACCGCCGAGTTAGTGCAGAAGACATGAGGTGCAGAATGAAGTCCTAACAGGATGGTCTCCAATGTTACAGTGAATATGCTTTGTAAGGAATTCCGGGAAGACATCATGTGACCATAAATAACAAATACTATAGGAGGAGTGTGACCATAACAACATAGCGATGGCTTCCTGATTCTTAAGTCCAACCTCACCCCGAAACATGGAGAACATCACCAGTGAAAACGCAAAGAACTAAGTCCAAACATCAAGTACTTCCTGGGGGCGTTATAGCGGCCATCATGGTGGTGTGCCTTTATCTTCTCTCCTCATCAGGTTTGTAGTAGGTATGTTCATCCTTACCATCTTCATACCTCTGGTAGTCTCCATCCCTGTCATCTCCATGTTTGTGGTGGTCTTGGTCTTTCTTGTGGTGGTACTCCCCATCATGTTGATGTTTGTGGTGGTGCTCTCCATCCCTGTCATGTTTGTGGTGGTCTTTGTCGTACTTTTGGTGGTACTCTCCATCCCTGTCATGTTTGTGGTGGTCTTTGTCATTCTTGTGGTGGTACTCTCCATCCCTGTCATGTTTGTGGTGGTCTTTGTCATTCTTGTGGTGGTACTCTCCATCCCTGTCATGTTTGTGGTGGTCTTTGTCTTTCTTGTGGTGGTGCTCTCCATCCCTGTCATGTTTGTGGTGGTCTTTGTCGTACTTTTGGTGGTACTCTCCATCCCTGTCATGTTTGTGGTGGTCTTTGTCATTCTTGTGGTGGTACTCTCCATCCCTGTCATGTTTGTGGTGGTCTTTGTCATTCTTGTGGTGGTACTCTCCATCCCTGTCATGTTTGTGGTGGTCTTTGTCTTTCTTGTGGTGGTGCTCTCCATCCCTGTCATGTTTGTGGTGGTCTTTGTCTTTCTTGTGGTGGTGCTCTCCATCCCTGTCATGTTTGTGGTGGTCTTTGTCGTACTTTTGGTGGTACTCTCCATCCCTGTCATGTTTGTGGTGGTCTTTGTCGTACTTTTGGTGGTACTCTCCATCCCTGTCATGTTTGTGGTGGTCTTTGTCATTCTTGTGGTGGTACTCTCCATCCCTGTCATGTTTGTGGTGGTCTTTGTCATTCTTGTGGTGGTACTCTCCATCCCTGTCATGTTTGTGGTGGTCTTTGTCTTTCTTGTGGTGGTGCTCTCCATCCCTGTCATGTTTGTGGTGGTCTTTGTCGTACTTTTGGTGGTACTCTCCATCCCTGTCATGTTTGTGGTGGTCTTTGTTGTACTTTTGGTGGTTGTCCCCATCCCTGTCATGTTTGTGGTGGTACTCCCCATCCCTGTCATGTTTATGGTGATCTTTGTCTTTCTTGTGGTAGCCATGTTTATGGTAGTCTTTGTTATACTTTTGGTGGTACTCCCCATCCCTGTCATGTTGATGTTTGTAGTGTCCTTTGTCATACTTGTTGTCATAGTCCCCATCTCTGTCATGTTTACTCTGGGCTTTGTTGTTCTTTTGGTGGTAGTCCCCATCCCTGTCATCTCCATGTTTGTGGTAGTCCCTATCTTTACCTTGTTCATACTTTTGGTGATAGTTCCTGGGACGGTCCTCAGGTTCTCCATGTTTGCGGTGATGGTCTCTACATTTGCCCCTGTCGTCCTTCCCATGGTGGTCAGGCTGTCTATGTCTATGGTCACCATCTCGAGGTGGTTTATGATCAGGTGACCTGTCAAGGTGGCTCTCATGTCTCTGAGATGACTGATAATGCTTATTGTTGGTGTCTTTCTCATGTTTGTCAGAGTAATGTTTATGTTCTACATCTTCCTTATATTTATCTGACTTCTTGTGTTTATAGTTGCCCAAATCTTTTCCAAACCCATCTTTGGGAGACTGCTGCTTTTTGTATGTATTTTGATGTCCAGGATTTTTGGGGTTGTAGTTGTGCTTGCCTTGGTATTCCTGATATTGTTTGTGCGCGCGAAGGCCATTGTGGTGGTGTCCTCCAGCTTCTTCACTAGGTTTGGAGTGAGGGTATTTGCACTTCTTTTCAGAATGGCAGCCATTCTCATCATTTTGGCTTTTTGGATTGTGTTTGTGGTCAGATTCTTCTTTATAGCGGATCTTTATATGGGTCTTGTGCTTCTTCATAGATTTAAAGTCAAAGCAGTCTACGTGGTGGTCGATGCCAGGGATGTTGTCTAAGGAGTGTCTGTCATCTGATTGGTTGATGCCCTTGTCATGTATCTTCCCCAGTTTTCCTAAGGGCTTGTTGTGTTTGTGGGGTTTCTGCTGCTTATCCTGCTTTATGTATCTACAAGGGAAATTAAGACCTGGAAGACGTTATTAGAGGAAAAGTCGCTGAGATGTCTGATAAGGGCGTAAACAATAAGAACAAGGGCCACAAGATCTGAAGGAAATGTGCGATTATACAGGTAAATATTGTGATATAATAAACAAATGGTGAAATCCCCAATTTCATGTCCAATCCCGCAAATTCATTTCTAACCCCCCCCTCCCCATTTTATGCCTCTTCCATGTCATCATGTGACATGGCTGTGTGTAACCACCATCCCCTGAGGAGACTCTGCCCGGCAACAACAGACCAAACATGAGTCCTTATAAGGGCAATGGAATGTGTAAGGTCATGTGATGTACCTTGAGGGAGGGGGGGTTTAGAAACTGTTTTACCTCATGGAGGGGGATATGAAAACTGCTGTTTACCTCAATAAATCAGTTTATGTTCTGAGTTCAAATGGACCAGAGGTGAGTGATGTCTTCTCTGAGAGAACATAAGGATCACATGGTTCTGGGGTCTTCTCTGAGAGAACATAAGGATCACATGGTTCTGGGGTCTGAGGGGACATAATGATCACATGGTTCTGGGGTCTGAGAGAACATAAGGATCACATGGTTCTGGTGTCTTCTCTGAGAGAACATAAGGATCACATGGTTCTGGGGTCTGAGAGAACATAAGGATCACATGGTTCTGGGGTCTGAGGAGACATAAGGATCACATGGTTCTGGGGTCTGAGGAGACATAAGGATCACATGGTTCTGGTGTCTTCTCTGAGAGGACGTAAGGATCACATGGTTCTGGGGTCTTCTCTGAGAGAACATAATGGTCACATGGTTCTGGTGTCTTCTCTGAGGACATAATGATCACATGGTTCTGGTGTCTTCTCTGAGAGGACATAATGATCACATGGTTCTGGTGTCTTCTCTGAGAGGACATAATGATCACATGGTTCTGGTGTCTTCTCTGAGAGGACATAATGATCACATGGTTCTGGTGTCTTCTCTGAGAGAACATAAGGATCACATGGTTCTGGTGTCTTCTCTGAGAGAACATAAGGATCACATGGTTCTGAGGTCTTCTCTGAGAGAACATAAGGATCACATGGTTCTGGGGTCTTCTCTGAGAGAACATAAGGATCACATGGTTCTGGGGTCTTCTCTGAGAGAACATAAGGATCACATGGTTCTGGGGTCTGAGAGAACATAAGGATCACATGGTTCTGGGGTCTGAGAGAACATAAGGATCACATGGTTCTGAGGTCTTCTCTGAGAGAACATAAGGATCACATGGTTCTGAGGTCTTCTCTGAGAGAACATAAGGATCACATGGTTCTGAGGTCTTCTCTGAGAGAACATAAGGATCACATGGTTCTGGGGTCTTCTCTGAGAGAACATAAGGATCACATGGTTCTGGGGTCTGAGAGAACATAAGGATCACATGGTTCTGGGGTCTGAGAGAACATAAGGATCACATGGTTCTGAGGTCTTCTCTGAGAGAACATAAGGATCACATGGTTCTGAGGTCTTCTCTGAGAGAACATAAGGATCACATGGTTCTGAGGTCTTCTCTGAGAGAACATAAGGATCACATGGTTCTGGGGTCTTCTCTGAGAGAACATAAGGATCACATGGTTCTGGGGTCTGAGAGAACATAAGGATCACATGGTTCTGGGGTCTGAGAGAACATAAGGATCACATGGTTCTGGGGTCTGAGAGAACATAAGGATCACATGGTTCTGGGGTCTTCTCTGAGAGAACATAATGATCACATGGTTCTGGGGTCTGAGAGGACATAAGGATCACATGGTTCTGGGGTCTTCTCTGAGAGGACATAAGGATCACATGGTTCTGGGGTCTGAGAGGACATAAGGATCACATGGTTCTGGGGTCTTCTCTGAGAGAACATAATGATCACATGGTTCTGGGGTCTGAGAGGACATAAGGATCACATGGTTCTGGGGTCTTCTCTGAGAGGACATAATGATCACATGGTTCTGGTGTCTTCTCTGAGAGGACATAAGGATCACATGGTTCTGGGGTCGGAGAGGACATAAGGATCACATGGTTCTGGGGTCTGAGAGGACATAAGGATCACATGGTTCTGGTGTCTTCTCTGAGGGGACATAATGATCACATGGTTCTGGGGTCTTCTCTGAGAGGACATAATGATCACATGGTTCTGGGGTCTTCTCTGAGTGGACATAATGATCACATGGTTCTGGGGTCTTCTCTGAGAGGACATAATGATCACATGGTTCTGGTGTCTTCTCTGAGGGGACATAAAGGTCACATGGTTCTGATGTCTTCTCTGAGAGGACATAATGATCACATGGTTCTGATGTCTTCTCTGAGAGGACATAATGATCACATGGTTCTGCTGTCTTCTCTGAGAGGACATAAAGATCACATGGTTCTGGGGTCTTCTCTGAGGGAACATAAGGATCACATGGTTCTGGTGTCTTCTCTGAGAGGACATAAAGATCACATGGTTCTGGGGTCTTCTCTGAGGGAACATAATGATCACATGGTTCTGGTGTCTTCTCTGAGAGGACATAATGATCACATGGTTCTGGTGTCTTCTTTGAGGGGACATAAGGATCACATGGTTCTGGTGTCTTCTCTGAGGGGACATAAGGATCACATGGTTCTGGTGTCTTCTCTGAGAGGACATAAGGATCACATGGTTCTGGTGTCTTCTTTGAGAGGACATAATGATCACATGGTTCTGGGGTCTTCTCTGAGAGGACATAATGATCACATGGTTCTGGTGTCTTCTCTGAGAGGACATAATGATCACATGGTTCTGGTGTCTTCTCTGAGAGGACATAATGATCACATGGTTCTGGTGTCTTCTCTGAGAGGACATAAAGATCACATGGTTCTGGTGTCTTCTCTGAGGGAACATAATGATCACATGGTTCTGGGGTCTGAGAGGACATAAGGATCACATGGTTCTGAGGTCTTCTCTGAGAGGACATAATGATCACATGGTTCTGGGGTCTTCTCTGAGAGGACATAATGATCACATGGTTCTGGTGTCTTCTCTGAGGGGACATAAGGATCACATGGTTCTGGGGTCTTCTCTGAGGGGACATAAGGATCACATGGTTCTGGGGTCTTCTCTGAGAGAACATAATGATCACATGGTTCTGGTGTCTTCTCTGAGGGGACATAAGGATCACATGGTTCTGGGGTCTTCTCTGAGAGAACATAATGATCACATGGTTCTGGTGTCTTCTCTGAGGGGACATAAGGATCATGCGTTTCTGGGGTCTGAGGGGACATAATGATCACATGGTTCTGGGGTCTGAGGGGACATAATGATCACATGGTTCTGGGGTCTGAGGGGACATAATGATCACATGGTTCTGGGGTCTGGGGAGACATAATGATCACATGGTTCTGGGGTCTGGGGAGACATAATGATCACATGGTTCTGGGGTCTGAGGGACATAAGGATCATGTGTTTCTGGGGTCTGAGAGAACATAATGATCACACAGTTCTGGGGTCTTCTCTGAGAGGACATAATGATCACATGGTTCTGGTGTCTTCTCTGAGAGGACATAAGGATCACATGGTTCTGGGGTCTTCTCTGAGAGGACATAAGGGTCACATGGTTCTGGTGTCTTCTCTGAGAGGACATAATGATCACATGGTTCTGGGGTCTTCTCTGAGAGGACATAATGATCACATGGTTCTGGTGTCTTCTCTGAGAGGACATAATGATCACATGGTTCTGGTGTCTTCTCTGAGAGGACATAATGATCACATGGTTCTGGTGTCTTCTCTGAGAGAACATAATGATCACATGGTTTTGGGGTCTTTGAGAGGACATATGGATCACATGGTTCTGGGGTCTTCTTTGAGAGAACATAATGATCACATGGTTCTGGGGTCTTCTTTGAGAGGACATAATGATCACATGGTTCTGGGGTCTTCTCTGAGAGGACATAAAGATCACATGGTTCTGGGGTCTTCTCTGAGTGGACATAATGATCACATGGTTCTGGGGTCTTCTCTGAGGGGACATAATGATCACATGGTTCTGGTGTCTGAGGGGTCATAATGATCACATGGTTCTGGGGTCTTCTCTGAGTGGACATAAGGATCACATGGTTATGGATATCCAGATCACATGATCTCTGGACAACATGGAGTTACCCAGTAAGGGTATAAGGGCTCCGTACACACCCCCATTTCACCTCTATCCACCCATTTCGTGTCTACACCCCCTATATCACATCTCCCCCCCCCCCCCTCTTTGTCACATCTATCATCCAGGTCACATCTCTCCCCCCCCTGTTTTGCAACAGCTGGAGGCACCCTGTTTGGGAAACACTGACTTATTTGGCAGCCTAGCCCCAGACCCTGCATGCTTGATATGGTGCCGGTAATCGCAAATTTTCCCAGGGGGCCGTATTTGACAAATCACGAAAATCCTGATTCGATTGCGATATGTGGTGCAGCCACAGTCAGAATGATCTAGAACAGGGGTCTCAAACTCAAATTATCTTGGGGGCCAGTGGAGATAGAGGCTGGGCCGCATGCACCCCTTACATATAATGCCCCCGTCATGCGCCCCTCACATATAATGCCCCTGTCATGCGCCCCTCACATATAATGCCCCCAGATAGATATGAACCCCCATCTAGTAGGGCTCCCCAGTAGGTACAGAGGCCCCCATATAGATATGACCCCCATCAGGTAGGGCTCCCCAGTAGGTACAGAGGCCCCCATATAGATATGACCCCCATCAGGTAGGGCTCCCCAGTAGGTACAGAGGCCCCCATATAGATATGACCCCCGGCAGGTAAGGCTCCTATTTAAACAATTAAGCCCCCTAAAAAGACGGTTAGCCCCTGGTGATAAGCAGGGCCTCCCTTATAAGGTAAGTTAAGTTTCACATCTACAGTACTTACATCTCCCTGCTGCAGCCTAAAATGAGCCTTCTTTACGGGGATGCATGCGTTAGGTGACGTCATCAAATGCGCCGTGCAGGGCGTCAGCATCCCGGCGTCCTGCACCGCAGATGCAATGACGTCACCAATCGCATGCATCCCTCAAGGAAGGCTCGTTATAGGCTGCACCAGGGAGATATAGGAACAGTAGCAGTATGCGCCGACATGTGTGAAGTCTTCCAGCATTTAGCGCTGCTTGCCCGAAGCAGGGCTAAATGCCTGAAGAGATAACCTGTCCGGCACCCGGAACTGCATGTCTCAGGCTTCGGGCGATACAAATTCGACATCCCTGGTGCAAGATAGACTATGATGTGAGGCAGCGGTCACACCACTAGAGGCTTGCACTGCGCCTGCCGTTGCAACCGTGGTCAGTGTTCTGTGACTGCTGTCGCAACGGCAGACGCAATGCAAGCGCCTGGAGGCCTATGCAGCATGCCACCACTGTGCAGTGGGCCGCAAAATTTCATTCCGTGGCCCGCAAATGGCCCGTGGGCCGGGAATTTGAGACCCCTGATCTAGAAGTGTTGCCTGTCTATAAGGGACACAATGACTTTGGATGGCACAAACCTCCTACTAGTGGTGGTTACAGACAGAACCTTACCCTTAAGTTCTATGTCTATGCAGGGGATTTGGAGATCGGTGTCATAAAGATAGAGCTTCGGCATAAATAAGTGTAAGAACCCAAGTCCTAGTTCAGAGGACAACTAATATGATCTACATGGCCCCCCCCCCCAATACTCTATGGGGTATATCACTGCACAATGTGGGAAACCTATAGGAAGCAGCTGACAATGAAGGCCACTCACCTTTTCTTGGTGGCAGCTTCTCCGAAGAAGCTGGTGTAGACGAATCTCTCAAAGTCATCCACAATGTCGTCGTTTCCAGTCTCTTTCCTGGCCAGATCCTCCAGGAAGTCCTCCACATCATCCAAAAAGTCCTTAAAGCGGATCTTGTGGTGAGAGAAGAGCGGCCCCGTGAAGAAACCATCAAGTAGAGGCATGAGCTCAGGGAGGTGCTTTGACAGCTGGGTCTTGGTAAGGTAGTTCCGAAGGACCTCCTCAAACTGCACCCTCTGCACCGGCTTCAGCTCCACATTGAACAGGTCCATGCCGTCCTTCCTGGCGCAGTCCTCCAGGTCGGAGCATCCGACAGGGACCCGATACTGGTGGTCTGAAAGCTTCTTCCAGAACTTGTTGTGGTCATGGTGCCGATGTTCTCTGCCTTTCTTGCCGTCTTCTTGTCTCTTGTGCCGATCTGTAAATTCCTTCTGTCCCTTCCGGGGGTGGAATCCATCTCCTGCCTCTCCCTGGTGATGCCTCTCTGGACTGTCATGGTGGTGGTGTGCAGAGTCTTTTCTCCTGTGTTCTCTAGCCTTGTTCTTCCACGTCTCTCTTCCGTCAGGGTTCTCCCCCTCCCAGTGCTGATGCTTCTTGTCCTTCCAATGCTCGTGTTTCTTGCTCCTCCATTCCTCATGCTGTGACTCCCGTGGATTATCTTCAGTCCACCGTTTGCCGTGCCTGTAACGTGTTTTTCTGGATTCTCCCCCCGCGGAGGTCTCTGATGTCTTGCTATACATGTCACCCTTCTTCCACTCCTTCTGGCTGTGGTCCCTCCTTAGTTCTCCCACCTGCTCCTTCCTTCTCTCAGCGTGTTCCACGTACGTCTTCTCCCACGTTTCAGACCTCTGAGCCTCCATGGCCAACCTGCTACTCATCTCCGAGAGCCTCTCCTGGAGTAACTTCTCGTCATCACCTTCCGAGGTTTTGGTCACAAGATTTTCTAGATCTTGTCTGATGGATGTTACTAACAAGCGTTGTTTGTCCAGTTCCTGACGCAGCATTTGGGACTCGGCCACCAGGGTCTCCTTCTGAGATAAGAAGCCCTCGATCTGCCTCCTGAAGGCCTCCAGATCCACTTTCAGCTGGGTGTTCTCCACTATCAGAGCTTCCTTCTCCACATGGCTGCCCTGAAGGACATCCATCTTCTCCTGTAGATTCTGCAGCTCCTCCTGTGCAGTCAGGTGAGCGGTCTCTTCTTTTAGGAGGGCCTCCTTCAGTCGGATGTTCTCTTCAGTCAGTCCTGGATGTTGGGGCGCTGCAGTGACCTTCTCCCCATCATTGATGGAGAGTATAGCTTCTAACTCTTCCCTCTGCACCTGTGTGTACAAATATCAGGTTACAGTCATGAGTCCATTATAAACCAACCTACACAGGACAAAAGACTGCCAACCCCCCCCCCCCCTGACATCTACGACTGCCAACCCCCCCGACATCTACGACTGCCAACCCCCCCGACATCTACGACTGCCAACCCCCCCGACATCTACGACTGCCAACCCCGCCGACATCTACGACTGCCAACCCCCCCGACATCTACGACTGCCAACCCCCCCGACATCTACGACTGCCGACATCTACGACTGCCAACCCCCCCGACATCTACGACTGCCAACCCCCCCCGACATCTACGACTGCCAACCCCCCCCGACATCTACGACTGCCAACCCCCCCGACATCTACGACTGCCAACCCCCCCCGACATCTACGACTGCCGACATCTACGACTGCCAACCCCCCCGACATCTACGACTGCCAACCCCCCCCGACATCTACGACTGCCAACCCCCCCGACATCTACGACTGCCAACCCCCCCGACATCTACGACTGCCAACCCCCCCCGACATCTACGACTGCCAACCCCCCCCGACATCTACGACTGCCAACCCCCCCGACATCTACGACTGCCAACCCCCCCGACATCTACGACTGCCAACCCCCCCGACATCTACGACTGCCAACCCCCCCGACATCTACGACTGCCAACCCCCCCGACATCTACGACTGCCAACCCCCCCGACATCTACGACTGCCAACCCCCCCGACATCTACGACTGCCAACCCCCCCGACATCTACGACTGCCAACCCCCCCGACATCTACGACTGCCGACATCTACGACTGCCAACCCCCCCCCCGACATCTACGACTGCCAACCCCCCCCGACATCTACGACTGCCAACCCCCCCGACATCTACGACTGCCAACCCCCCCGACATCTACGACTGCCAACCCCCCCGACATCTACGACTGCCAACCCCCCCGACATCTACGACTGCCAACCCCCCCGACATCTACGACTGCCAACCCCCCCGACATCTACGACTGCCAACCCCCCCGACATCTACGACTGCCAACCCCCCCGACATCTACGACTGCCAACCCCCCCGACATCTACGACTGCCAACCCCCCCGACATCTACGACTGCCAACCCCCCCGACATCTACGACTGCCAACCCCCCCGACATCTACGACTGCCAACCCCCCCGACATCTACGACTGCCAACCCCCCCGACATCTACGACTGCCAACCCCCCCGACATCTACGACTGCCAACCTCCCCGACATCTACGACTGCCAACCTCCCCAGACATCTACGACTGCCAACCTCCCCAGACATCTACGACTGCCAACCTCCCCAGACATCCACGACTGCCAACCTCCCCAGACATCCACGACTGCCAACCTCCCCAGACATCCACGACTGCCAACCTCCAGACATCCACGACTGCCAACCTCCAGACATCCACGACTGCCAACCTCCAGACATCCACGACTAACAACCCCCCCCCAAACATCTACTACTACTAAACTCCTGACATCAACGATTACCAACCCCCCTGCCCCCGACATACGACTAACAATCCACCCCCCCCCCCCCCCGACACCTACGACTAACAATCTCCTGGCATGTACTGTTACCAACCCCCAAGCCCCCGACATCTACAACTACCAACCTCCTGACATGTACAACTAACAATCCCCCCACCAACATCTACGACTACCACTCCCCCCGACGTCTACAATTACCAACCTCCTGACATCCACGACTAACAACCCCCCCAAACATCTACGACTACCAACCTTCTGACATCTACGACTACCAATTCCCCCCCCCCCCCGACACCTACGACTACCAATCTCACCCTGACACCTACGACTACCAACCTCCAGAAATCTACGACTACCAACCTTCAGACATCTACGACTACCAACCTCCTGACATCTACGACTAACAACCCCCCCCAAAACATCTACGACTAACAACCCCCCACAAACATCTACGATTACCAACCCCCCCTGCCCCCCGACATCTACGACTACCAACCTACAGACATCTACGTCTAACAACCTCCTGACATCTACGACTAACAACCTCCTGACATCTACGACTAACAACCTCCTGACATCTATGACTAACAACCTCCTGACATCTACGACTAACAACCTCCTGACATCTACGACTAACAACCTCCTGACATCTACGACTAACAACCCCCCCCCCCGCCCCAAACATCTACGATTACCAATCCCCCTGCCCCCGACATCTACGACTAACAATCCCCCAGAGGGGGAGGTGGCTAGAGGATAATACATGATGTAACAGCAGAATAGCGAGTGCAGCTCTGGAGGTTAAGACACGATGTAACAGCAGAATAATGAGTGCAGCTCTGGGGAATAAGACATGATGTACCAGCAGAATAGTGAGTGCAGCTCTGGAGGATAAGACAGGATGTAACAGCAGAATAGTGAGTACAGCTCTGGAGGATAAGACAGGATGTAACAGCAGAATAGTGAGTACAGCTCTGGAGGATAAGACACGATGTAACAGCAGAATAGTGAGTGCAGCTCTGGAGGATAAGACATGATATAACAGCAGAATAGTGAGTGCAGCTCTGGAGGATAAGACATGATGTAACAGCAGAATAGTGAGTGCAGCTCTGGAGGATAAGACAGGATGTAACAGCAGAATAGTGAGTGCAGCTCTAGAGGGGAGACGTGCTTGGTGCAGATAACCCTGCAGTAGAAAGTCATGTGATGCATTATCAGGTGACCTGAAGTTTGGCCTCCATGTGCCGGATCTCCTGGTTTTCCTTGGCAACCTTGTCTAGGAGTTGGCTCATAGTCTGCAGGCTGTTGGGGTCCCCCGAGAACTGCTCTGCGTGCTGCCTAATCCAGTCCTGAAAAGAGAAGAGACCCAGTCAGACAGGATCAAGATCCCCCCTATAAATCAGAGCCCCACAGACAGGAGTGTATGGAGATCCCCCCCTATAAATCAGAGCCCCCCAGGAGTGTATGGAGATCCCCCCCTATAAATCAGAGCCCCACAGACAGGAGTGTATGGAGATCCCCCCTATAAATCAGAGCCCCACAGAAATGAGTGTATGGAGATCCCCCAAATAAATCAGAGCCCCACAGACAGGAGTGTATGGAGATCCCCCCTATAAATCAGAGCCCCCCAGACAGGAGTGTATGGAGATCCCCCCTATAAATCAGAGCCCCCCAGACAGGAGTGTATGGAGATCCCCCCTATAAATCAGAGCCCACAGACGGGAGTGTATGGAGATCCCCCCTATAAATCAGAGCCCCACAGACGGGAGTGTATGGAGATCCCCCCTATAAATCAGAGCCCCACAGACGGGAGTGTATGGAGATCCCCCCTATAAATCAGAGCCCCACAGACGGGAGTGTATGGAGATCCCCCCTATAAATCAGAGCCCCCCAGACAGGAGTGTATGGAGATCCCCCCCTATAAATCAGAGCCCCACAGACGGGAGTGTATGGAGATCCCCCCTATAAATCAGAGCCCACAGACAGGCGTGTATGGAGATCCCCCCTATAAATCAGAGCCCCACAGACAGGAGTGTATGGAGATCCCCCCTATAAATCAGAGCCCCACAGACAGGAGTGTATGGAGATCCCCCCCTATAAATCAGAGCCCCACAGACAGGAGTGTATGGAGATCCCCCCTATAAATCAGAGCCCCACAGACAGGAGTGTATGGAGATCCCCCCTATAAATCAGAGCCCCACAGACAGGAGTGTATGGAGATCCCCCCCTATAAATCAGAGCCCCACAGACAGGAGTGTATGGAGATCCCCCCTATAAATCAGAGCCCCCCAGACAGGAGTGTATGGAGATCCCCCCTATAAATCAGAGCCCCCCAGACAGGAGTGTATGGAGATCCCCCCTATAAATCAGAGCCCACAGACGGGAGTGTATGGAGATCCCCCCTATAAATCAGAGCCCCACAGACGGGAGTGTATGGAGATCCCCCCTATAAATCAGAGCCCCACAGACGGGAGTGTATGGAGATCCCCCCTATAAATCAGAGCCCCACAGACGGGAGTGTATGGAGATCCCCCCTATAAATCAGAGCCCCCCAGACAGGAGTGTATGGAGATCCCCCCCTATAAATCAGAGCCCCACAGACGGGAGTGTATGGAGATCCCCCCTATAAATCAGGGCCCCACAGAAAGGAGTGTATGGAGATCCCCCCTATAAATCAGAGCCCCACAGACAGGAGTGTATGGAGATCCCCCCTATAAATCAGAGCCCACAGACAGGCGTGTATGGAGATCCCCCCTATAAATCAGAGCCCCACAGACAGGAGTGTATGGAGATCCCCCCTATAAATCAGAGCCCCACAGACGGGAGTGTATGGAGATCCCCCCTATAAATCAGAGCCCCACAGACGGGAGTGTATGGAGATCCCCCCTATAAATCAGAGCCCCACAGACGGGAGTGTATGGAGATCCCCCCTATAAATCAGAGCCCCCCAGACAGGAGTGTATGGAGATCCCCCCCTATAAATCAGAGCCCCACAGACGGGAGTGTATGGAGATCCCCCCTATAAATCAGGGCCCCACAGAAAGGAGTGTATGGAGATCCCCCCTATAAATCAGAGCCCCACAGACAGGAGTGTATGGAGATCCCCCCTATAAATCAGAGCCCACAGACAGGCGTGTATGGAGATCCCCCCTATAAATCAGAGCCCCACAGACAGGAGTGTATGGAGATCCCCCCTATAAATCAGAGCCCCACAGACAGGAGTGTATGGAGATCCCCCCCTATAAATCAGAGCCCCACAGACAGGAGTGTATGGAGATCCCCCCTATAAATCAGAGCCCCCCAGGAGTGTATGGAGATCCCCCCTATAAATCAGAGCCCCACAGACAGGAGTGTATGGAGATCCCCCCTATAAATCAGAGCCCCACAGACAGGAGTGTATGGAGATCCCCCCTATAAATCAGAGCCCCACAGACAGGAGTGTATGGAGATCCCCCCTATAAATCAGAGCCCCACAGACAGGAGTGTATGGAGATCCCCCCTATAAATCAGAGCCCCACAGACAGGAGTGTATGGAGATCCCCCCTATAAATCAGAGCCCCCCAGGAGTGTATGGAGATCCCCCCTATAAATCAGAGCCCCACAGACGGGAGTGTATGGAGATCCCCCCTATAAATCAGAGCCCCACAGACGGGAGTGTATGGAGATCCCCCCTATAAATCAGAGCCCCACAGACAGGAGTGTATGGAGATCCCCCCTATAAATCAATCAGAGCCCCACAGAAAGGAGTGTATGGAGATCCCCCCTATAAATCAGAGCCCCACAGACAGGAGTGTATGGAGATCCCCCCTATAAATCAGAGCCCCACAGACGGGAGTGTATGGAGATCCCCCCTATAAATCAGAGCCCCCCAGGAGTGTATGGAGATCCCCCCTATAAATCAGAGCCCCACAGAAAGGAGTGTATGGAGATCCCCCCTATAAATCAGAGCCCCACAGACAGGAGTGTATGGAGATCCCCCCCTATAAATCAGAGCCCCACAGACAGGAGTGTATGGAGATCCCCCCTATAAATCAGGGCCCCACAGAAAGGAGTGTATGGAGATCCCCCCTATAAATCAGAGCCCCACAGAAAGGAGTGTATGGAGATCCCCCCTATAAATCAGAGCCCCACAGACAGGAGTGTATGGAGATCCCCCCTATAAATCAGAGCCCCACAGACAGGAGTGTATGGAGATCCCCCCTATAAATCAGAGCCCCCCAGGAGTGTATGGAGATCCCCCCTATAAATCAGAGCCCCCCAGGAGTGTATGGAGATCCCCCCTATAAGTCGGATTCGTACCTGGAGGTCGGTGATGACTTGTGGCGGCTGCGGATCGTCCCCCTTCACACTGCGGGACATTACAGCCTGAGTAGGATCTGGGTGGGAGAAAGACTTGGGTGAGTGCACGTCCCATACTCCTCACTACACTCACTATACACAGAAGAGACCGCACTCACTATACACAGAAGAGACCGCACTCACTATACACAGAAGAGACCGCACTCACTATACACAGAAGAGACCGCACTCACTATACACAGAAGAGACCGCACTCACTATACACAGAAGAGACCGCACTCACTATACACAGAAGAGACCGCACTCACTATACACAGAAGAGACCGCATTCACTATACACAAAAGAGACCGCACTCACTATACACAGAAGAGACCGCACTCACTATACACAGAAGAGACCGCACTCACTATACACAGAAGAGACCGCACTCACTATACACGGAGGAGAGACCGCACTCACTATACACGGAGGAGAGACCGCACTCACTATACACGGAGGAGAGACCGCACTCACTATACACGGAGGAGACCGAACTCACTATACACGGAGGAGAGACCGCACTCACTATACACGGAGGAGAGACCGCACTCACTATACACGGAGGAGACCGAACTCACTATACACGGAGGAGAGACCGCACTCACTATACACAGAAGAGACCGCACTCACTATACACGGAGGAGAGACCGCACTCACTATACACAGAAGAGACCGCACTCACTATACACAGAAGAGACCGCACTCACTATACACAGAAGAGACCGCACTCACTATACACAGAAGAGACCGCACTCACTATACACAGAAGAGACCGCACTCACTATACACAGAAGAGACCGCACTCACTATACACAGAAGAGACCGCACTCACTATACACAGAAGAGACCGCACTCACTATACACAGAAGAGACCGCACTCACTATACACAGAAGAGACCGCACTCACTATACACAGAAGAGACCGCACTCACTATAGACAGAAGAGACCGCACTCACTATACACAGAAGAGACCGCACTCACTATACACAGAAGAGACCGCACTCACTATACACAGAAGAGACCGCACTCACTATACACAGAAGAGACCGCACTCACTATACACAGAAGAGACCGCACTCACTATACACAGAAGAGACCGCACTCACTATACACAGAAGAGACCGCACTCACTATACACAGAAGAGACCGCACTCACTATACACAGAAGAGACCGCACTCACTATACACAGAAGAGACCGCACTCACTATACACAGAAGAGACCGCACTCACTATACACAGAAGAGACCGCACTCACTATACACAGAAGAGACCGCACTCACTATACACAGAAGAGACCGCACTCACTATACACAGAAGAGACCGCACTCACTATACACGGAGGAGAGACCGCACTCACTATACACGGAGGAGAGACCGCACTCACTATACACGGAGGAGAGACCGCACTCACTATACACGGAGGAGAGACCGCACTCACTATACACGGAGGAGACCGAACTCACTATACACGGAGGAGAGACCACACTCACTATACACAGAAGAGACCGCACTCACTATACACGGAGGAGAGACCGCACTCACTATACACGGAGGAGAGACCGCACTTACTATACACGGAGGAGAGACCGCACTCACTATACACGGAAGAGACCGCACTCACTATACACGGAAGAGACCGCACTCACTATACACGGAAGAGACCGCACTCACTATACACAGAAGAGACCGCACTCACTATACACGGAGGAGAGACCGCACTCACTATACACAGAAGAGACCGCACTCACTATACACAGAGTAGAGACCGCACTCATTATACACGGAGGAGAGACCACACTCACTATACACGGAGGAGACCGCACTCACTATACACAGAAGAGACCGCACTCACTATACACGGAGGAGAGACCGCACTCACTATACACGGAGGAGAGACCACACTCACTATACACAGAAGAGACCGCACTCACTATACACGGAGGAGAGACCGCACTCACTATACACGGAGGAGACCGCACTCACTATACACGGAGGAGAGACCGCACTCACTATACACGGAGGAGAGACCACACTCACTATACACAGAAGAGACCGCACTCACTATACACGGAGGAGAGACCGCACTCACTATACACGGAGGAGAGACCGCACTTACTATACACGGAGGAGAGACCGCACTCACTATACACGGAGGAGACCGCACTCACTATACACGGAGGAGACCGCACTCACTATACACAGAAGAGACCGCACTCACTATACACGGAGGAGAGACCGCACTCACTATACACGGAGGAGACCGCACTCACTATACACGGAGGAGACCGCACTCACTATACACAGAGGAGACCGCACTCACTATACACGGAGGAGACCGCACTCACTATACACAGAGGAGACCGCACTCACTATACACGGAGGAGACCGCACTCACTATACACAGAGGAGACCGCACTCACTATACACGGAGGAGACCGCACTCACTATACACGGAGGAGACCGCACTCACTATACACAGAGGAGAGACCACACTCACTATACACGGAAGAGACCGCACTCACTATACACGGAGGAGAGACCGCACTCACTATACACAGAAGAGACCGCACTCACTATACACAGAGGAGACCGCACTCACTATACACGGAGGAGAGACCACACTCACTATACACGGAGGAGACCACACTCACTATACACAGAGGAGAGACCACACTCACTATACACGGAGGAGAGACCACACTCATTATACACGGAGGAGAGACCGCACTCACTATACACAGAGGAGAGACCGCACTCACTATACACAGAGTAGAGACCGCACTCACTATACACGGAGGAGAGACCACACTCACTATACACGGAGGAGACCGCACTCACTATACACAGAAGAGACCGCACTCACTATACACGGAGGAGAGACTACACTCACTATACACAGAAGAGACCGCACTCACTATACACGGAGGAGAGACCACACTCACTATACACGGAAGAGACCGCACTCACTATACACAGAAGAGAGACCGCACTCACTATACACAGAGGAGAGACCGCACTCACTATACACAGAGGAGAGACCACACTCACTATACACGGAAGAGACCGCACTCACTATACACAGAGGAGAGACCACACTCACTATACACGGAAGAGACCGCACTCACTATACACGGAAGAGACCGCACTCACTATACACGGAGGAGACCGCACTCACTATACACGGAGGAGAGACCGCACTCACTATACACGGAGGAGAGACCGCACTTACTATACACGGAAGAGACCGCACTCACTATACACGGAAGAGACCGCACTCACTATACACGGAAGAGACCGCACTCACTATACACGGAAGAGACCGCACTCACTATACACGGAGGAGAGACCACACTCACTATACACGGAGGAGAGACCACACTAACTATACACGGAGGAGAGACCACACTCATTATACACGGAGGAGAGACCGCACTCACTATACACAGAGGAGAGACCGCACTCATTATACACGGAGGAGACCGCACTCACTATACACAGAGGAGAGACCGCACTCACTATACACGGAGGAGAGACCACACTCACTATACACGGAGGAGACCGCACTCACTATACACGGAGGAGAGACCACACTCACTATACACGGAGGAGACCGCACTCACTATACACAGAAGAGACCGCACTCACTATACACGGAGGAGAGACCACACTCACTATACACGGAGGAGAGACCGCACTCACTATACACAGAGGAGAGACCGCACTCACTATACACGGAGGAGACCGCACTCACTATACACGGAGGAGACCGCACTCACTATACACGGAGGAGACCGCACTCACTATACACGGAGGAGACCGCACTCACTCTACACGGAAGAGACCGCACTCACTCTACACGGAAGAGACCGCACTCACTCTACACGGAAGAGACCGCACTCACTATACACGGAAGAGACCGCACTCACTATACACGGAAGAGACCGCACTCACTATACACGGAAGAGACCGCACTCACTATACACGGAAGAGACCGCACTCACTATACACGGAAGAGACCGCACTCACTATACACGGAAGAGACCGCACTCACTATACACGGAAGAGACCGCACTCACTATACACGGAAGAGACCGCACTCACTATACACGGAAGAGACCACACTCACTATACACGGAAGAGACCGCACTCACTATACACGGAAGAGACCGCACTCACTATACACGGAAGAGAGACCGCACTCACTATACACGGAAGAGACCGCACTCACTATACACGGAAGAGACCGCACTCACTATACACGGAGGAGACCGCACTCATTATACACAGAGGAGACCGCACTCACTATACACGGAAGAGACCGCACTCACTATACACGGAAGAGACCGCACTCACTATACACGGAAGAGACCGCACTCACTATACACGGAAGAGACCGCACTCACTATACACGGAAGAGACCGCACTCACTATACACGGAAGAGACCGCACTCACTATACACGGAAGAGAGACCGCACTCACTATACACGGAAGAGACCGCACTCACTATACACGGAAGAGACCGCACTCACTAAACATGGAGAAGAGGCTTCACTCACCCTCAGAGTTGAAGCTGCCGCCTGTGGAGAGAGACACCATTAGCTTTAGATCAGAGATATAAGTGAACCCCATTATCTATGGGGCTCTATGGGGGGGGGCTACAGCTGCATTACAGCCGGTGGGGGCGCTACAGTCTACCTCACCTGAGAAGACCAGGATGCTGATGCAGATGAGGCCGATGGCTGCGATGACCAATGTACTGATGTTAAAGGAGGATCCAGCGTCTGCGTCCTGCTGTACGGCCTCTCTGATAGTGGGGCCCACACTGATGGGCGGAGGAGCCCCCCGGCCCACGCGCTTCCTGAGACCCTCCACATCATCATCACTGCTGGAGCAGCTCACCTCCTCCAGGTCCCCTCCTGTGGAGGCAGAATAATAAGAAACATGGCGGCAGCAGCATGCGGGGGGCCCACGGGGTGAGCGGGGGGCAGTAGAAGCCGTGCACTAGTAAGCTCAG
>NW_026609314.1:0-35065 GCF_029499605.1 Hyla sarda
TAGTTTAGAGGGGGCCACAGGAGGGGGGGGGGAGATTAGTTTAGAGGGGGCCACAGGAGGGGGGGCGGGGTGATTAGTTTAGAGGGGGCCACAGGAGGGGGGGGGGGGAGATTAGTTTAGAGGGGGCCACAGGAGGGGGGGGGGGGAGATTAGTTTAGAGGGGGCCACAAAGAAAATATTGTCATGTAAGTGAAGCCACAGGGTACTATTATAGCATACATGGGGTTAAAGGGGCACTCCAGAAGGAAAAAAAAACTCCAATCAACTGGTGACAGAAAGTTATACAGATTTGTAAATTACTTCTATTCAAAAATCATAACCCTTCCAGTACTTATCAGCTGCTGTATACTACAGAGGAAGTTCTTTTCTTTTTGAATTTCTTTTCTGTCTGACCACAGTGCTCTCTGCTGACACCTCTGTCCATGTCAGGAACTGTACAGAGCAGGAGCAAATCCCCATAGCAAACCTCTCCTGCTCTGGACAGTTCCTGACATGGACAGAGGTGTCAGCAGAGAGCACTGTGGTCAGACTGGAAAGAACTACACAACTTCCTGTGGAGCATACAGCAGCTGATAAGTACTGGAAAGGTCAAGATTTTAATATAGAAGTAATTTACAAATCTGTATAACTTTCTGGCACCAGTTGATTGAAGTTTTTTCCTTCTAGAGTGCCCCTTTAAGGAGGCTGAATAATATATTAAAGCCAGTCCCATCCCCCATTATACTCCACAGATAATATCGCAGCAGCTGATGGTTTCAGGGTCCATCACTAAGATGCTGGACTTATTTGGGGCCCTTATTAATGTCGGGGGTCCCCATTACTGGAGATGGTCCTGGGGGAGCTCTGCTACATCTTGTGTTGTCTTGGGAGTTGTGGACATTGAAATATCGCCCCCTGGAGTCCAGTGTTTCTGGTTAACAGCCATGTCAGCCATGTTGTGGGTTCAGGTAACATTTAAGAGTTAACTGGTGATGTCATCAGCATTAGCACACGTAGGGGTGGAGCCTGCAGGGTCGTATCATGTGACGTCTGAAGCACAATACATTTGGTGGGAGGCGATGCAGCCGACCGGGGGGTGTTATGGTGATCGCCCATCAGCTTCCAATACATGTAACCCCAGCAACGTCTTTTCAATAAACTCTTCTTGTTGGTAACTGGTGTCTGTAGTTCTGTGCAGTGGAGGAACACCGGGCGGGGGCTCCGTATCAACATCTACATACTATATGCGGAGGAACACACTGGGCAGGGTCTCCGTATCAATATCTACATACTATGTGCAGAGGAACACCAGGCGGGGGGCTCCACCTCAACATCTACATACTATATGCGGAGGAACACCGAGCGGGGGCTCCGTATCAATATCTACATACTATGTGCTGAGGAACACCGGGCGGGGGGCTCCACCTCAACATCTACATACTATATGCGGAGGAACACCGAGCGGGGGCTCCGTATCAATATCTACATACTATGTGCGGAGGAACACCGGGCGGGGGCTCCGTATCAACATCTACATACTATATGCGGAGGAACACCGAGCGGGGGGCTCCACCTCAACATCTACATACTATATGCGGAGGAACACCGGGCGGGGGCTCCGTATCAATATCTACATACTATGTGCGGAGGAACACCGGGCGGGGGCTCCGTATCAACATCTACATACTATATGCGGAGGAACACCGGGCGGGGGCTCCGTATCAACATCTACATACTATATGCGGAGGAACACACTGGGCAGGGTCTCCGTATCAATATCTACATACTATGTGCAGAGGAACACCAGGCGGGGGGCTCCACCTCAACATCTACATACTATATGCGGAGGAACACCGAGCGGGGGCTCCGTATCAATATCTACATACTATGTGCTGAGGAACACCGGGCGGGGGGCTCCACCTCAACATCTACATACTATATGCGGAGGAACACCGAGCGGGGGCTCCGTATCAATATCTACATACTATGTGCGGAGGAACACCGGGCGGGGGCTCCGTATCAACATCTACATACTATATGCGGAGGAACACCGAGCGGGGGGCTCCACCTCAACATCTACATACTATATGCGGAGGAACACCGGGCGGGGGCTCCGTATCAATATCTACATACTATGTGCGGAGGAACACCGGGCGGGGGCTCCGTATCAACATCTACATACTATATGCGGAGGAACACCGAGCGGGGGGCTCCACCTCAACATCTACATACTATATGCGGAGGAACACCGGGCGGGGGCTCCGTATCAATATCTACATACTATGTGCGGAGGAACACCGGGCAGGGGGGCTCCACCTCAACATCTACATACTATGTGCGGAGGAACACCTGGCGGGAGCTCCACATCAACATCTACATACTATATGCAGAGGAACACCTGGCGGGGGCTCAACATCTACATACTATGTGCGGATGAACACCGGGCGGGGGCTCCACCTCAACATCTACATACTATGTGCTGAGGAACACCAGGCGGAGCTCCACCTCAACATCTACATACTCTGTGTGGAGGAACACCGGGCGGGGGCTCCGTATCAACATCTTCATACTATGTGCTGAGGAACACCAGGCGGAGCTCCACCTCAACATCTACATACTATGTGTGGAGGAACACCGGGCGGGGGCTCCGTATCAACATCTACATACTATGTGCGGAGGAACACCGGGCGGGGGCTCCGTATCAACATCTATATACTATGTTGAGGGACACCGGACGGGAGCTCCACCTCAACATCTACATACTATGTGCGGAGGAACACCCGGCGGGGGCTCAACATCTACATACCTGCCTTATACTCAGACTCCTCCCTCCAGACCCTTCCTCCCTCCAGACTCCTCTGTCCTTCTCCCTCCAGACTCCTCTGTCCTCCCTCTTCACTCTCCAGACTACTCTGTCGACGTCCTCCCTCTAGACTCCTCTGTCCTCCCTCTTCTCCCTCCAGACTCCTTTGTCCTCTTCCTTCTCTCTCCAGACTCCTGTTGTCGTCCTCCAGACTCCTCTGACCTCTCTCCTCCCTCTTCTCACTTCAAACTCCTCCTCCCTCTAGACGACTCTGTTCTCCCTCCAGACTCCTCTGTCCTCTTCCTCCTCCCTCTAGACTCCTCTGTCCTCCCTCTTCTCCCTCCAGACTCCTCTGTCCTCTTCCTCCTCCCTCCAGACTCCTCCTCCCCCCTCTAGACTCCTCTGTCCTCCTCCCTCTAGACTCCTCTGTCCTCCTCCCCCTCTAGTCTCCTCTGTCCTCTTCGTCCCTCTCCTCCCTCTAGACTCCTCTGTCCTCCTCCCCCTCTAGACTCCTCTGTCCTCTTTGTCCCTATCCTCCCTCTAGACTCCTCTGTCCTCCTCCTCCTCCCCCCTCTAGACTCCTCTGTCCTCCTCCTCCCTCTAGACTCCTCTGTCCTCCTCCTCCCTCTAGACTCCTCTGTCCTCCTCCCTCTAGACTCCTCTGTCCTCCTCCTCCTCCCTCTAGACTCCTCTGTCCTCCTCCCTCTAGACTCCTCGTCTCCCTCCCCCTCTAGACTCCTCTGTCCTCTTCGTCCCTATCCTCCCTCTAGACTCCTCTGTCCTCCTCCTCCTTCTAGACTCCTCCTTCTAGACTCCTCTGTCCTCCTCCTCTCTCCTCCTCCCTCTAGACTCCTCTGTCCTCCTCCTCCTCCTCCCTCTAGACTCCTCTGTCCTCCTCCTCCCTCTAGACTCCTGTCCTCCTCCGTCCTCTTCCTCCCTCTAGACTCCTCTGTCCTCCTCCTCCCTCTAGACTCCTCTGTCGTCCTCCTCCTTCCTCTAGACTCCTCTGTCCTCCTCCTCCTCCCTCTAGACTCCTCTGTCCTCCTCCTCCCTCTAGACTCCTCTGTCCTCCTCCTCCGTCCTCCTCCTCCCTCTAGACTCCTCTGTCCTCCTCCTCCTCCCTCTAGACTCCTCTGTCCTCCTCCTCCTCCCTCTAGACTCCTCTGTCCTCCTCCTCCTCCCTCTAGACTCCTCTGTCCTCCTCCCTCTAGACTCCTCTGTCGTTCTCCTCGTCCCTCTAGACTCCTCTGTCCTCCTCCCTCTAGACTCCTCTGTCCTTCTCCTCCTCCCTCTAGACTCCTACGTCCTCCTCCTCCCTCTAGACTCCTCTGTCGTCCTCCTCCCTCTAGACTCCTCTGTCGTTCTCCTCGTCCCTCTAGACTCCTCTGTCCTCCTCCCTCTAGACTCCTCTTCTCCCTCCAGACTGGTTTGGTGGTTCGGGGTTCCCCTACGGTGACTCTGCTGTGAGGATAGACGCTCCTCTGCCTCCTCCATCGTGTATCCTCCCTCTATACTCCTCTGTCCTCCTCCGTCCTCCTCCTCCCTCTAGACTCCTCTGTCGTCCTCCTCCTCCCTCTAGACTCCTCTGTCATCCTCCTCCTCCCTCTAGACTCCTCTGTCCTCCTCCTCCCTCTAGACTCCTCTGTCCTCCTCCTCCTCCCTCTAGACTCCTCTGTCCTCCTCCTCCTCTGTCTAGACTCCTCTGTCCTCCTCCTCCTCCCTCTAGACTCCTCCTCCCTCTAGACTCCTCCGTCCTCCTCCTCCCTCTAGACTCCTCTGTCCTCCTCCCTCTAGACTCCTCTGTCCTCCTCCTCCCTCTAGACTCCTGTCGTCGTCCTCCTTCCTCTAGACTCCTCTGTCCTCCTCCTCCTCCCTCTAGACTCCTCTGTCCTCCTCCTCCCTCTAGACTCCTCTGTCCTCCTCCTCCTCCCTCTAGACTCCTCTGTCGTCGTCCTCCTTCCTCTAGACTCCTCTGTCCTCCTCCTCCCTCTAGACTCCTCTGTCCTCCTCCTCCTTCCTCTAGACTCCTCTGTCCTCCTCCTCCTCCCTCTAGACTCCTCTGTCCTCCTCCTCCTCCCTCTAGACTCCTCTGTCGTCCTCCTCCTCCCTCTAGACTCCTCTGTCGTCGCCCTCCTTCCTCTAGACTCCTCTGTCCTCCTCCCCCCTCCTCCCCCCTCTAGACTCCTCTGTCCTCCTCCGTTCTCCACCTCCCTCTATACTCCTCTGTCCTCCTCCGTCCTCCTCCTCCCTCTAGACTCCTCTGTCCTCCTCCTCCCTCTAGACTCCTCTGTCCTCCTCCTCCTCCCTCTAGACTCCTCTGTCGTCCTCCTCCTCCCTCTAGACTCCTCTGTCCTCCTCCCCCCTCTAGACTCCTCTGTCCTCCTCCGTTCTCCACCTCCCTCTATACTCCTCTGTCCTCCTCCGTCCTCCTCCCTCTAGACTCCTCTGTCCTCCTCCTCCCTCTACACTCCTCTGTCCTCCTCCGTCCTCCTCCTCCCTCTAGACTCCTCTGTCCTCCTCCCCCTCTAGACTCCTCTGTCCTCCTCCCCCTCTAGACTCCTCTGTCCTCCTCCTCCTCCCCCCTCTAGACTCCTCTGTCCTCCTCCCTCTAGACTCCTCTCTCCTCCTCCCTCTAGACTCCTCTGTCCTCCTCCCTCTAGACTCCTCTGTCCTCCTCCTCCTCCCTCTAGACTCCTCTGTCCTCCTCCCTCTAGACTCCTCGTCTCCCTCCCCCTCTAGACTCCTCTGTCCTCTTCGTCCCTATCCTCCCTCTAGACTCCTCTGTCCTCCTCCTCCTTCTAGACTCCTCCTTCTAGACTCCTCTGTCCTCCTCCTCTCTCCTCCTCCCTCTAGACTCCTCTGTCCTCCTCCTCCTCCTCCCTCTAGACTCCTCTGTCCTCCTCCTCCCTCTAGACTCCTGTCCTCCTCCGTCCTCTTCCTCCCTCTAGACTCCTCTGTCCTCCTCCTCCCTCTAGACTCCTCTGTCGTCCTCCTCCTTCCTCTAGACTCCTCTGTCCTCCTCCTCCTCCCTCTAGACTCCTCTGTCCTCCTCCTCCGTCCTCCTCCTCCCTCTAGACTCCTCTGTCCTCCTCCTCCGTCCTCCTCCTCCCTCTAGACTCCTCTGTCCTCCTCCTCCTCCCTCTAGACTCCTCTGTCCTCCTCCTCCTCCCTCTAGACTCCTCTGTCCTCCTCCTCCTCCCTCTAGACTCCTCTGTCCTCCTCCCTCTAGACTCCTCTGTCGTTCTCCTCGTCCCTCTAGACTCCTCTGTCCTCCTCCCTCTAGACTCCTCTGTCCTCCTCCTTCTCCCTCCTCCCTCTAGACTCCTCTGTCCTCCTCCTCCCTCTAGACTCCTCTGTCCTCCTCCCTCTAGACTCCTCTGTCGTTCTCCTCGTCCCTCTAGACTCCTCTGTCCTCCTCCCTCTAGACTCCTGTCCTCCTCCCTCTAGACTCCTCTGTCCTCCTCCCTCTAGACTCCTCTGTCCTCCTCCTCCTCCCTACTCTGTCCTCCTCCCTCCTCTGTCCTCCTCCTCCTCCCTCTAGACTCCTCCGTCCTCCTCCTCCCTCTAGACTCCTCCGTCCTCCTCCTCCTCCTCCTCCCTCTAGACTCCTCTGTCCTCCTCCCTCTAGACTCCTCTGTCATCCTCCTCCTCCCTCTAGACTCCTCTGTCCTCCTCCTCCCTCTAGACTCCTCTGTCCTCCTCCTCCTCCCTCTAGACTCCTCTGTCCTCCTCCTCCTCTGTCTAGACTCCTCTGTCCTCCTCCTCCTCCCTCTAGACTCCTCCTCCCTCTAGACTCCTCCTCCCTCTAGACTCCTCCGTCCTCCTCCTCCCTCTAGACTCCTCTGTCCTCCTCCCTCTAGACTCCTCTGTCCTCCTCCTCCCTCTAGACTCCTCTGTCGTCGTCGTCCTCCTTCCTCTAGACTCCTCTGTCCTCCTCCTCCTCCCTCTAGACTCCTCTGTCCTCCTCCTCCCTCTAGACTCCTCTGTCCTCCTCCTCCTCCCTCTAGACTCCTCTGTCCTCCTCCCTCTAGACTCCTCTGTCGTTCTCCTCGTCCCTCTAGACTCCTCTGTCGTTCTCCTCGTCCCTCTAGACTCCTCTGTCCTCCTCCTCCTCCCTCTAGACTCCTACGTCCTCCTCCTCCCTCTAGACTCCTCTGTCGTCCTCCTCCCTCTAGACTCCTCTGTCGTTCTCCTCGTCCCTCTAGACTCCTCTTCTCCCTCCAGACTGGTTTGGTGGTTCGGGGTTCCCCTACGGTGACTCTGCTGTGAGGATAGACGCTCCTCTGCCTCCTCCATCGTGTATCCTCCCTCTATACTCCTCTGTCCTCCTCCGTCCTCCTCCTCCCTCTAGACTCCTCTGTCGTCCTCCTCCTCCCTCTAGACTCCTCTGTCATCCTCCTCCTCCCTCTAGACTCCTCTGTCCTCCTCCTCCCTCTAGACTCCTCTGTCCTCCTCCTCCTCCCTCTAGACTCCTCTGTCCTCCTCCTCCTCTGTCTAGACTCCTCTGTCCTCCTCCTCCTCCCTCTAGACTCCTCCTCCCTCTAGACTCCTCCGTCCTCCTCCTCCCTCTAGACTCCTCTGTCCTCCTCCCTCTAGACTCCTCTGTCCTCCTCCTCCCTCTAGACTCCTCTGTCGTCGTCCTCCTTCCTCTAGACTCCTCTGTCCTCCTCCTCCTCCCTCTAGACTCCTCTGTCCTCCTCCTCCCTCTAGACTCCTCTGTCCTCCTCCTCCTCCCTCTAGACTCCTCTGTCGTCGTCCTCCTTCCTCTAGACTCCTCTGTCCTCCTCCTCCTCCCTCTAGACTCCTCTGTCCTCCTCCTCCTTCCTCTAGACTCCTCTGTCCTCCTCCTCCTCCCTCTAGACTCCTCTGTCCTCCTCCTCCTCCCTCTAGACTCCTCTGTCGTCCTCCTCCTCCCTCTAGACTCCTCTGTCGTCGCCCTCCTTCCTCTAGACTCCTCTGTCCTCCTCCCCCCTCTAGACTCCTCTGTCCTCCTCCGTTCTCCACCTCCCTCTATACTCCTCTGTCCTCCTCCGTCCTCCTCCTCCCTCTAGACTCCTCTGTCCTCCTCCTCCCTCTAGACTCCTCTGTCCTCCTCCTCCTCCCTCTAGACTCCTCTGTCGTCCTCCTCCTCCCTCTAGACTCCTCTGTCCTCGTCCTCCTCCCCCCTTTAGACTCCTCTGTCCTCCCCCCTCTAGACTCCTCTGTCCTCGTCCTCCTCCCCCCTTTAGACTCCTCTGTCCTCCCCCTCCTCCCCCCTCTAGACTCCTCTGTCCTTGTCCTCCTCCCCCTCTAGACTCCTCTGTCCTCCTCCCCCCTCTAGACTCCTCTGTCCTCCTCCCCCCTCTAGACTCCTCTGTCCTCCTCCTCCTCCCCCCTCTAGACTCCTCTGTCCTCCTCCCTCTAGACTCCTCTGTCCTCCTCCCTCTAGACTCCTCTGTTCTCCTCTCTCTAGACTCCTCTGTCCTCCTCCTCCCTCTAGACTCCACTGTCCTCCTCCTCCTCCCTCTAGACTCCTCTGTCCTCCTCCCTCGAAACTCCTGTCCTCCTCGTCCCTCTCCTCCCTCTAGACTCCTCTGTCATCCTCCTCCTCCCTCTAGACTCCTCCTCCGTCCTCCTCCTCCCTCTAGACTCCTCTGTCCTCCTCCTCCCTCTAGACTCCTCTGTCCTCCTCCGTCCTCCTCCTCCCTCTAGACTCCTCTGTCCTCCTCCTCCCTCTAGACTCCTCTGTCCTCCTCCTCCCTCTAGACTCCTCTGTCCTCCTCCCCCTCTAGACTCCTCTGTCCTCCTCCTCCTCCCCCCTCTAGACTCCTCTGTCCTCCTCCCTCTAGACTCCTCTCTCCTCCTCCCTCTAGACTCCTCTGTCCTCCTCCCTCTAGACTCCTCTGTCCTCCTCCTCCTCCCTCTAGACTCCTCTGTCCTCCTCCTCCTCCCTCTAGACTCCTCTGTCGTCCTCCTCCTCCCTCTAGACTCCTCTGTCCTCCTCCTCCTCTGTCTAGACTCCTCTGTCCTCCTCCTCCTCCCTCTAGACTCCTCCTCCCTCTAGACTCCTCCGTCCTCCTCCTCCCTCTAGACTCCTCTGTCCTCCTCCCTCTAGACTCCTCTGTCCTCCTCCTCCCTCTAGACTCCTGTCGTCGTCCTCCTTCCTCTAGACTCCTCTGTCCTCCTCCTCCTCCCTCTAGACTCCTCTGTCCTCCTCCTCCCTCTAGACTCCTCTGTCCTCCTCCTCCTCCCTCTAGACTCCTCTGTCGTCGTCCTCCTTCCTCTAGACTCCTCTGTCCTCCTCCTCCCTCTAGACTCCTCTGTCCTCCTCCTCCTTCCTCTAGACTCCTCTGTCCTCCTCCTCCTCCCTCTAGACTCCTCTGTCCTCCTCCTCCTCCCTCTAGACTCCTCTGTCGTCCTCCTCCTCCCTCTAGACTCCTCTGTCGTCGCCCTCCTTCCTCTAGACTCCTCTGTCCTCCTCCCCCCTCCTCCCCCCTCTAGACTCCTCTGTCCTCCTCCGTTCTCCACCTCCCTCTATACTCCTCTGTCCTCCTCCGTCCTCCTCCTCCCTCTAGACTCCTCTGTCCTCCTCCTCCCTCTAGACTCCTCTGTCCTCCTCCTCCTCCCTCTAGACTCCTCTGTCGTCCTCCTCCTCCCTCTAGACTCCTCTGTCCTCCTCCCCCTCTAGACTCCTCTGTCCTCCTCCGTTCTCCACCTCCCTCTATACTCCTCTGTCCTCCTCCGTCCTCCTCCTCCCTCTAGACTCCTCTGTCCTCCTCCTCCCTCTAGACTCCTCTGTCCTCCTCCGTCCTCCTCCTCCCTCTAGACTCCTCTGTCCTCCTCCCCCTCTAGACTCCTCTGTCCTCCTCCTCCTCCCCCCTCTAGACTCCTCTGTCCTCCTCCCTCTAGACTCCTCTCTCCTCCTCCCTCTAGACTCCTCTGTCCTCCTCCCTCTAGACTCCTCTGTCCTCCTCCTCCTCCCTCTAGACTCCTCTGTCCTCCTCCCTCTAGACTCCTCGTCTCCCTCCCCCTCTAGACTCCTCTGTCCTCTTCGTCCCTATCCTCCCTCTAGACTCCTCTGTCCTCCTCCTCCTTCTAGACTCCTCCTTCTAGACTCCTCTGTCCTCCTCCTCTCTCCTCCTCCCTCTAGACTCCTGTCCTCCTCCGTCCTCTTCCTCCCTCTAGACTCCTCTGTCCTCCTCCTCCCTCTAGACTCCTCTGTCGTCCTCCTCCTTCCTCTAGACTCCTCTGTCCTCCTCCTCCTCCCTCTAGACTCCTCTGTCCTCCTCCTCCGTCCTCCTCCTCCCTCTAGACTCCTCTGTCCTCCTCCTCCGTCCTCCTCCTCCCTCTAGACTCCTCTGTCCTCCTCCTCCTCCCTCTAGACTCCTCTGTCCTCCTCCTCCTCCCTCTAGACTCCTCTGTCCTCCTCCTCGTCCCTCTAGACTCCTCTGTCCTCCTCCCTCTAGACTCCTCTGTCCTCCTCCTCCTCCCTCTAGACTCCTACGTCCTCCTCCTCCCTCTAGACTCCTCTGTCGTCCTCCTCCCTCTAGACTCCTCTGTCGTCCTCCTCCTCCCTCTAGACTCCTCTGTCCTCCTCCTCCTCCTCTAGACTCCTCTGTCCTCCTCCTCCTCCCTCTAGACTCCTCTGTCCTCCTCCTCCTCCCTCTAGACTCCTCTGTCCTCCTCCTCCTCCCTCTAGACTCCTCTGTCCTCCTCCTCCTCCCTCTAGACTCCTCTGTCCTCCTCCTCCTCCCTCTAGACTCCTCTGTCCTCCTCCTCCCTCTAGACTCCTCTTCTCCCTGCAGACTGGTTTGGTGGTTCGGGGTTCCCCTACGGTGAGGATAGACGCTCCTCTTCCTCCTCCATCGTGTATCCTCCCTGTAGGGCCATGTCACAGAATGGGGCCACATTGAAGCCTGGGCCTATGTATAAGTAATAAATACATCATGCTCCCAGCAGGGAAATGGTGGTTTAACCCCTCACTTGCCATAGACGTGTGATGGATGGGCCTGTATGCAGCAGTCGCTCTTCTTCTGGGTTCAGGTCGCTCTCAGTTCTCCCTTTTTCTGAGCTTTGGCTCTTGGCTTCACCCCGTATTGTGTTGGGATAATGGCATTAGATTGTAAGCTCTTGTGGCAGCTATGAACAAAACGATGTGAGGACCCTTCCCCATAAATATAAGAGTGATGACCCCCAAATCTCCCAGCTGCGGGTTATTGTAGCGCCCCTTGTGGAGAAGGGATGTAAGTCTGCGGTAATGAGTCTTCAGACTGGTGGAGGGGATGTGGTGGGCGCCCCGCTGAGCCCTACAATATCAGAACAGAGGAGATGGTGGGAGCGCGGCTCCTCTTTATTTTGTTGCCAGGGGTAACAGAGACAATTCCCTCCCCCCATCTCTTATTTGTAATGTAGAGGTGACTGGACAATCTGCGGTATAAATAGCTGCAGAACATCGCTTCCTCTGGAGCAGCGGGGTCTCGGCCCATCACATGTAATGGATATATATCGCCACGTCGTGTAAACACATGATTAACGGAACGTTCCTCTGCCCCTCACAAATCTAAGATTTAACCCTAAATGTCCTACAATCCGAACAGGACAACCTGAGAAGACGTCTTCCGGAGTGACCTGAGGAAAGATGGCTGCCCCAGGGTAAGAGACCGGAAATAAGAGTCCTAAGAGAAGTCCTCAAGTCCTGACATAAGGAGCTGAGGATCTCCGATCAGAAGAAAAAGATCCGCGATCAGGCAAAGATCCGCGATCAGGCAAAGATCCGCGATCAGGCAAAGATCCGCGATCAGGCAAAGATCCGCGATCAGGCAAAGATCCGCGATCAGGCAAAGATCCGCGATCAGGCAAAGATCCGCGATCAGGCAAAGATCCGCGATCAGGCAAAGATCCGCGATCAGGCAAAGATCCGCGATAAGGCGAAGAAAGATCCGCGATAAGGCAAAGATCCGCGATCAGGCAAAGATCCGCGATAAGGCGAAGAAAGATCCGCGATAAGGCGAAGATCCGCGATAAGGAGAAGATCCGCGATAAGGAGAAGATCCGCTATAAGGAGAAGATCCGCGATAAGGAGAAGAAAGATTCGCGATAAGGAGAAGATCCGCGATAAGGAGAAGAAAGATCCGCGATAAGGAGAAGATCCGCGATAAGGAGAAGATCCACGATAAGGTGAAGATCCGCGATAAGGTGAAGATCCGCGATAAGGAGAAGATCCGCGATAAGGAGAAGATCCGCGATAAGGAGAAGATCCGCGATAAGGAGAAGATCCGCGATAAGGAGAAGAAAGATCCGCGATAAGGAGAAGATCCGAGATAAGGAGAAGATCCGCGATAAGGAGAAGATCCGCGATAAGGAGAAGATCCGCGATAAGGAGAAGATCCGCGATAAGGAGAAGAAAGATCCGCGATAAGGAGAAGATCCGCGATAAGGGGAAGATCCGCGATAAGGAGAAGATCCGCGATAAGGAGAAGATCCGCGATTAGGAGAAGAAAGATCCGCGATAAGGAGAAGATCCGCGATAAGGAGAAGATCCGCGATTAGGAGAAGAAAGATCCGCGATAAGGAGAAGATCCGCGATTAGGAGAAGAAAGATCCGCGATAAGGAGAAGATCCGCGATAAGGAGAAGATCCGCGATTAGGAGAAGAAAGATCCGCGATAAGGAGAAGATCCGCGACAAGGAGAAGATCCGCGATAAGGAGAAGATCCGCGATAAGGTGAAGATCCGCGATAAGGAGAAGATCCGCGATAAGGAGAAGATCCGCGATAAGGAGAAGATCCGCGATAAGGAGAAGAAAGATCCGCGATAAGGAGAAGATCCGAGATAAGGAGAAGATCCGCGATAAGGAGAAGATCCGCGATAAGGAGAAGATCCGCGATAAGGAGAAGATCCGCGATAAGGAGAAGATCCGCGATAAGCCTAGAAACAAGATAGGAAACCAGAGGCCTGAGGTTATCTTAAAAGCTGAGATAAGAAGTCCTATATCTGATAGAATCTTGAAATCTCCAA
Organism: Hyla sarda; assembly: GCF_029499605.1. Lineage (NCBI taxonomy): Eukaryota > Metazoa > Chordata > Amphibia > Anura > Hylidae > Hyla > Hyla sarda. The sequence goes on from NW_026609314.1 coordinate 12,778, forward strand.
GAAACCTGAGAAGAAGCTTAAGACCCAAGATAAACCCGGAGAACCGAGATCCGAACCAAAAAATCTAAGCTAAACCAGAGACCCCGCCCCCAGATGACTCCAACTGCTGTTCTGTGCCCCATGGTGGGGGGATCCTCCTGTGCCCTCATCCATCATGTTTCTGTCCATATAAGGATTTTTTGGGTGTTTCCTGTAATAAGTGCTGGGACTATTATGAGAGGTCACATGTGAGTGGCGGGGTCTATAGTTGGGGGGCTCTGTACACCGAGGACAAGCGGGGGGGGGGCTCTGTACACCGAGGACAAGCGGGGGGGGGGGGGGCTCTGTACACCGAGGACAAGCGGGGGGGGGGCTCTGTACACCGAGGACAGCGGGGGGGGGGGGGGCTCTGTACACCGAGGACAAGCGGGGGGGGGGCTCTGTACACCGAGGACAAGCGGGGGGGGGGGCTCTGTACACCGAGGACAAGCGGGGGGGGGGGCTCTGTACACCGAGGACAAGCGGGGGGGGGGGGCTCTGTACACCGAGGACAAGCGGGGGGGGGGCTCTGTACACCGAGGACAAGCGGGGGGGGGGGGGGGCTCTGTACACCGAGGACAAGCGGGGGGGGGGGGCTCTGTACACCGAGGACAAGCGGGGGGGGGGGCTCTGTACACCGAGGACAGCGGGGGGGGGGCTCTGTACACCGAGGACAAGCGGGGGGGGGGGCTCTGTACACCGAGGACAAGCGGGGGGGGGGGGCTCTGTACACCGAGGACAAGCGGGGGGGGGGGCTCTGTACACCGAGGACAAGCGGGGGGGGGGGGCTCTGTACACCGAGGACAAGCGGGGGGGGGGGGGGGGCTCTGTACACCGAGGACAAGCGGGGGGGGGGCTCTGTACACCGAGGACAAGCGGGGGGGGGGCTCTGTACACCGAGGACAAGCGGGGGGGGCTCTGTACACCGAGGACAAGCGGGCGGGGGGGGGCTCTGTACACCGAGGACAAGCGGGGGGGGGGGGGTGCTCTGTACACAGAGGACAGGCGGGGCTCTGTACACCGAGGACAAGCCAAGGGCTCTGTACACCGAGAACAAGGGGGGCTCCGTACACCGAGGACAAGCGGGGCTCCGTACACCGAGGACAGGCCGGGCTCCGAACACCGAGGACAAGCCAAGGGCTCTGTACACCGAGGACAAGCCAAGGGCTCTGTACACCGAGGACAAGCCAAGGGCTCTGTACACCGAGGACAAGTCAAGGGTTCTGTACACCGAGGACAAGCGGGGCTCAAGCCGGGCTCTGTACACCGAGGACAAGTAGGGCTCTGTACACCGAGGACAAGGGGGGCTCTGTACACCGAGGACAAGGGGGCTCTGTACACCGAGGACAAGGGGGGCTCTGTACACCGAGGACAAGCGGGGCTCTGTACACCGAGGACAAGCGGGGCTCTGTACACCGAGGACAAGCGGGGCTCTGTACACCGAGAACAAGGGGGGCTCTGTACACCGAGGACAAGGGGGGGCCCCGTACACCGAGGACAAGCGGGGCTCTGTACACCGAGGACAAGCGGGGCTCTGTACACAGAGGACAAGGGGGGGCTCAAGCCGGGCTCTGTACACCGAGGACAAGTGGGGCTCTGTACACCGAGGACAAGGGGGGCTCTGTACACCGAGGACAAGGGGGCTCTGTACACCGAGGACAAGCGGGGCTCTGTACACCGAGGACAAGCGGGGCTCTGTACACCGAGGACAAGCGGGGCTCTGTACACCGAGAACAAGGGGGGCTCTGTACACCGAGGACAAGGGGGGGCCCCGTACACCGAGGACAAGCGGGGCTCTGTACACCGAGGACAAGCGGGGCTCTGTACACAGAGGACAAGGGGGGCTCTGTACACCGAGGACAAGGGGGGCTCTGTACTGGGTACATACATACTGTACTGGGCACATACTGCTGGGCACATACTGCTGGGTACATACTGCGGAGCACATACCGCTGGGCACATACCGCTGGGCACATACTGCTGGGTACATACCGCGGAGCACATACCGCTGGGTACATACTGCGGAGCACATACCGCTGGGTACATACTGCTGGGTACATACCGCGGAGCACATACCGCTGGGTACATACCGCTGGGCACATACCGCTGGGTACATACCGCTGGGCACATACCGCTGGGTACATACCGCGGAGCACATACCGCTGGGTACATACCGCGGAGCACATACCGCTGGGTACATACTGCTGGGCACATACTGCGGAGCACATACCGCTGGGTACATACCGCTGGGTACATACTGCTGGGTACATACCGCGGAGCACATACCGCTGGGTACATACCGCTGGGCACATACCGCTGGGTACATACCGCTGGGCACATACCGCTGGGCACATACCGCTGGGTACATACCGCGGAGCACATACCGCTGGGTACATACCGCGGAGCACATACCGCTGGGTACATACCGCGGAGCACATACCGCTGGGTACATACCGCGGAGCACATACCGCTGGGTACATACCGCGGTGCACATACCGCTGGGTACATACCGCGGAGCACATACCGCGGAGCACATACCGCTGGGTACATACCGCGGAGCACATACCGCGGAGCACATACCGCTGGGTACATACCGCGGAGCACATACCGCTGGGTACATACCGCTGGGCACATACCGCGGAGCACATACCGCTGGGCACATACCGCGGAGCACATACCGCTGGGCACATACCGCGGAGCACATACCGCTGGGTACATACCGCGGAGCACATACCGCTGGGTACATACCGCGGAGCACATACCGCTGGGTACATACCGCGGAGCACATACCGCTGGGTACATACCGCGGAGCACATACCGCGGAGCACATACCGCTGGGTACATACCGCTGGGTACATACCGCGGTGCACATACCGCGGAGCACATACCGCGGAGCACATACCGCTGGGCACATACCGCGGTGCACATACCGCTGGGCACATACCGCGGTGCACATACCGCTGGGCACATACCGCGGAGCACATACCGCTGGGCACATACCGCTGGGTACATACCGCGGGGCACATACCGCTGGGTACATACCGCGGGGCACATACCGCTGGGTACATACCGCGGGGCACATACCGCTGGGTACATACCGCGGGGCACATACCGCTGGGTACATACCGCGGGGCACATACCGCGGAGCACATACCGCTGGGCACATACCGCTGGGCACATACCGCGGAGCACATACCGCTGGGCACATACCGCGGAGCACATACCGCGGTGCACATACCGCTGGGCACATACCGCTGGGCACATACCGCGGAGCACATACCGCTGGGCACATACCGCGGAGCACATACCGCTGGGCACATACTGCGGAGCACATACCGCGGAGCACATACCGCGGAGCACATACCGCTGGGCACATACCGCGGAGCACATACCGCTGGGCACATACCGCGGAGCACATACCGCTGGGCACATACCGCGGAGCACATACCGCTGGGCACATACCGCGGAGCACATACCGCTGGGCACATACCGCGGAGCACATACCGCTGGGCACATACCGCGGAGCACATACCGCTGGGCACATACCGCTGGGCACATACCGCGGAGCACATACGGCGGAGCACATACCGCGGAGCACATACCGCGGAGCACATACCGCGGAGCACATACCGCGGAGCACATACCGCGGAGCACATACCGCTGGGCACATACCGCGGAGCACATACCGCTGGGCACATACCGCGGAGCACATACCGCTGGGCACATACCGCGGAGCACATACCGCTGGGCACATACCGCGGAGCACATACCGCGGAGCACATACCGCGGAGCACATACCGCTGGGCACATACCGCGGAGCACATACCGCTGGGCACATACCGCGGAGCACATACCGCTGGGCACATACCGCTGGGTACATACCGCCGAGCACATACCGCGGAGCACATACCGCCGGGCACATACCGCGGAGCACATACCGCGGAGCACATACCGCTGGGCACATACCGCGGAGCACATACCGCGGAGCACATACCGCGGAGCACATACCGCTGGGCACATACCGCGGAGCACATACCGCGGAGTGACAAGGTGACAATTATGGGCTGTAGACTGTTAACAGGAAAGCAGCAGAATGTGAATACAGCTCCAGATGTGGCTGCAGTAGAACGATTCATCATTACACCCGGGTCATCGTCCTGCGCAATTGTCATCAAGATGTCCGACTACAGTGATGGCGGACGAGAACAGCGCGAGCAATCAGCAAAACAGGAGAGAAACCATCATCAATATTATCATCAATATTATCATCATTATCATCAATATTATCATCACCATCATCATCAAAATTATAACCATCATTATTATCATCATCATCATTATCATCAATATTATCATCATCATCATCATCAAAATTATAACCATCATTATTATCATCATCACCATCAATATTATCACCATCATTATTATCATCATCACCATCATCAATATTATCATCATCATTATCAAAATTATAACCATCATTATTATCATCATCACCATCATCAATATTATCATCATCATTATCAAAATTATAACCATCATTATTATCATCATCACCATCAATATTATCATCATCATTATCACCATCATCATCAAAATTATCACCATCATTATTATCATCATCACCATCAATATTATCACCATCATTATTATCATCATCACCATCATCAATATTATCATCATCATTATCATCATTATCATCAATATTATCATCATCATTATCATCATTATCATCAATATTATCATCATCATCATCATCATCAAAATTATAACCATCATTATTATCATCATCAATATTATCACCATCATCATCATTATCACCATCATCAATATTATCATCATCATTATCATCATTATCATCAATATTATCATCATCATCATCATCATCAAAATTATAACCATCATTATTATCATCATCAATATTATCACCATCATCATCATCAATATTATCACCATCATCATCATCAATATTATCACCATCATCATCATCATTATCATCATCATCATCATTATCACCATCATCATCAATATTATCATCATCATCATCAATATTATCATTATCACCATCATCATCACCATCATCATCAATATTATCATCATCATCATCAATATTATCATTATCACCATCATCAATATCATCAATATTATCACCATCATAATCAATATTATCACCATCATCATCAATATTATCATTATCATCACCATCAATATTATCATTATCATCACCATCAATATTTTCATCATCATTATCACCATCATCATCAATATTATCACCATCATAATCAATATTGTCATCATCATCAATATTATCATTATCATCACCATCAATATCATCAATATTATCATCATCATCATCAATATTATCATTATCATCACCATCAATATTTTCATCATCATTATCACCATCATCATCATCACCATCATCAATATTATCATCATCATCACCATCATCATCATCACCATCATCAATATTATCATCATCAATATTATCATCATCATCACCATCATCAATATTATCATCATCAATATCATCATCATCATCATCATCAATATCATCATCATCATCATCATCAATATTATCATCATCATCATCACCATCATCATTATCACCATCATCATCAATATTATCATCATCATCATCATCATCAATATCATCATCATCATCATCATCATCATCAATATTATCATCATCATCATCACCATCATCATTATCACCATCATCATCATCAATATTATCACCATCATCATCAATATTATTATCATCAACATCATTATTATCATCATCTTTATCATCATCATCAATATTATTATCATCATCATTATCATCACCATCAATATTATCATCATCATCAATATTATTATCATCATCATCAATATTATTATCATCATCATCATCAATATTATCATCATCATTATCATCATCATCAATATTATCATCACCAATATCATCAATATTATTATCATCATCATCACCATCAATATCATCAACATCATTATTATCATCATCATTAGCATCATCATCAATATTTTTATCGTCATTATTATTATTATCATCATTATTATTATAACCATCATCATCATCACCATAATCATTAGGCGAAGAACAATGCCCCCCCCCCCCCCAGTATCACCAGTATATGTATCCTCCTCTCCAGTATCACCAGTATATGTATCCTCCTCTCCAGTATCACCAGTATATGTATCCTCCTCCCCAGTATCACCAGTATATGTATCCTCCTCTCCAGTATCACCAGTATATGTATCCTCCTCTCCAGTGTCACAAGTATATGTATCCTCCTCCCCAGTATCACCAGTATATGTATCCTTCTCCCCAGTATCACCAGTATATGTATCCTCCTCCCCAGTATCACCAGTATATGTATCCTCCTCCCCAGTATCACCAGTATATGTATCCTCCTCTCCAGTATCACCAGTATATGTATCCTCCTCTCCAGTATCACCAGTATATGTATCCTCCTCCCCAGTATCACCAGTATATGTATCCTCCTCTCCAGTATCACCAGTATATGTATCCTCCTCCCCAGTATCACCAGTATATGTATCCTCCTCTCCAGTATCACCAGTATATGTATCCTCCTCTCCAGTGTCACAAGTATATGTATCCTCCTCCCCAGTATCACCAGTATATGTATCCTCCTCCCCAGTATCACCAGTATATGTATCCTCCTCCCCAGTATCACATGTATATGTATCCTCCTCTCCAGTGTCACAAGTATATGTATCCTCCTCCCCAGTATCACCAGTATATGTATCCTCCTCCCCAGTATCACCAGTATATGTATCCTCCTCCCCAGTATCACCAGTATATGTATCCTCCTCCCCAGTATCACCAGTATATGTATCCTCCTCTCCAGTATCACCAGTATATGTATCCTCCTCTCCAGTATCACCAGTATATGTATCCTCCTCCCCAGTATCACCAGTATATGTATCCTCCTCTCCAGTATCACCAGTATATGTATCCTCCTCCCCAGTATCACCAGTATATGTATCCTCCTCTCCAGTATCACCAGTATATGTATCCTCCTCTCCAGTGTCACAAGTATATGTATCCTCCTCCCCAGTATCACCAGTATATGTATCCTCCTCCCCAGTATCACCAGTATATGTATCCTCCTCTCCAGTATCACCAGTATATGTATCCTCCTCTCCAGTATCACCAGTATATGTATCCTCCTCCCCAGTATCACCAGTATATGTATCCTCCTCCCCAGTATCACCAGTATATGTATCCTCCTCCCCAGTATCACCAGTATATGTATCCTCCTCTCCAGTGTTACAAGTATATGTATCCTCCTCTCCAGTATCACCAGTATATGTATCCTCCTCCCCAGTATCACCAGTATATGTATCCTCTTCTCCAGTATCACCAGTATATGTATCCTCCTCTCCAGTATCACCAGTATATGTATCCTCCTCTCTAGTGTCTCCAGTATATGTATCCTCCTCCCCAGTATCACCAGTATATGTATCCTCCTCCCCAGTATCACCAGTATATGTATACTCCTCCCCAGTATCACCAGTATATGTATCCTCCTCCCCAGTATCACCAGTATATGTATCCTCCTCCCCAGTATCACCAGTATATGTATCCTCCTCCCAGTATCACATGTATATGTATCCTCCTCCCCAGTATCACATGTATATGTATCCTCCTCCCAGTATCACCAGTATATGTATCCTCCTCCCCAGTATCACCAGTATATGTATCCTCCTCCCCAGTATCACCAGTTTATGTATACTCCTCCCCAGTATCACCAGTATATGTATCCTCCTCTCCAGTATCACCAGTATATGTATCCTCCTCTCCAGTATCACCAGTATATGTATACTCCTCCCCAGTATCACCAGTATATGTATCCTCCTCTCTAGTATCACCAGTATATGTATCCTTCTCCCCAGTATCACCAGTATATGTATCCTCCTCCCCAGTATCACCAGTATATGTATCCTTCTCCCCAGTATCACCAGTATATGTATCCTCCTCTCCAGTATCACCAGTATATGTATCCTCCTCTCCAGTATCACCAGTATATGTATCCTCCTCCCCAGTATCACCAGTATATGTATCCTTCTCCCCAGTATCACCAGTATATGTATCCTTCTCCCCAGTATCACCAGTATATGTATCCTCCTCTCCAGTATCACCAGTATATGTATCCTCCTCCCCAGTATCACCAGTATATGTATCCTCCTCTCCAGTATCACCAGTATATGTATCCTCCTCCCCAGTATCACATGTATATGTATCCTCCTCCCCAGTATCACCAGTATATGTATCCTCCTCCCCAGTATCACCAGTATATGTATCCTCCTCCCCAGTATCACCAGTATATGTATCCTCCTCCCCAGTATCACCAGTATATGTATCCTCCTCTCCAGTATCACCAGTATATGTATTCTCCTCCCCAGTATCACCAGTATATGTATCCTCCTCTCCAGTATCACCAGTATATGTATCCTCCTCTCCAGTGTCACAAGTATATGTATCCTCCTCCCCAGTATCACCAGTATATGTATCCTTCTCCCCAGTATCACCAGTATATGTATCCTCCTCCCCAGTATCACCAGTATATGTATCCTCCTCCCCAGTATCACCAGTATATGTATCCTCCTCTCCAGTATCACCAGTATATGTATCCTCCTCCCCAGTATCACCAGTATATGTATCCTCCTCTCCAGTATCACCAGTATATGTATCCTCCTCCCCAGTATCACCAGTATATGTATCCTCCTCTCCAGTATCACCAGTATATGTATCCTCCTCTCCAGTGTCACAAGTATATGTATCCTCCTCCCCAGTATCACCAGTATATGTATCCTCCTCCCCAGTATCACCAGTATATGTATCCTCCTCTCCAGTATCACCAGTATATGTATCCTCCTCTCCAGTATCACCAGTATATGTATCCTCCTCCCCAGTATCACCAGTATATGTATCCTCCTCCCCAGTATCACCAGTATATGTATCCTCCTCCCCAGTATCACCAGTATATGTATCCTCCTCTCCAGTGTTACAAGTATATGTATCCTCCTCTCCAGTATCACCAGTATATGTATCCTCCTCCCCAGTATCACCAGTATATGTATCCTCTTCTCCAGTATCACCAGTATATGTATCCTCCTCTCCAGTATCACCAGTATATGTATCCTCCTCTCTAGTGTCTCCAGTATATGTATCCTCCTCCCCAGTATCACCAGTATATGTATCCTCCTCCCCAGTATCACCAGTATATGTATACTCCTCCCCAGTATCACCAGTATATGTATCCTCCTCCCCAGTATCACCAGTATATGTATCCTCCTCCCCAGTATCACCAGTATATGTATCCTCCTCCCAGTATCACATGTATATGTATCCTCCTCCCAGTATCACATGTATATGTATCCTCCTCCCCAGTATCACATGTATATGTATCCTCCTCCCAGTATCACCAGTATATGTATCCTCCTCCCCAGTATCACCAGTATATGTATCCTCCTCCCCAGTATCACCAGTTTATGTATACTCCTCCCCAGTATCACCAGTATATGTATCCTCCTCTCCAGTATCACCAGTATATGTATCCTCCTCTCCAGTATCACCAGTATATGTATACTCCTCCCCAGTATCACCAGTATATGTATCCTCCTCTCTAGTATCACCAGTATATGTATCCTTCTCCCCAGTATCACCAGTATATGTATCCTCCTCCCCAGTATCACCAGTATATGTATCCTTCTCCCCAGTATCACCAGTATATGTATCCTCCTCTCCAGTATCACCAGTATATGTATCCTCCTCTCCAGTATCACCAGTATATGTATCCTCCTCCCCAGTATCACCAGTATATGTATCCTTCTCCCCAGTATCACCAGTATATGTATCCTTCTCCCCAGTATCACCAGTATATGTATCCTCCTCTCCAGTATCACCAGTATATGTATCCTCCTCCCCAGTATCACCAGTATATGTATCCTCCTCTCCAGTATCACCAGTATATGTATCCTCCTCCCCAGTATCACATGTATATGTATCCTCCTCCCCAGTATCACCAGTATATGTATCCTCCTCCCCAGTATCACCAGTATATGTATCCTCCTCCCCAGTATCACCAGTATATGTATCCTCCTCTCCAGTATCACCAGTATATGTATCCTCCTCCCCAGTATCACCAGTATATGTATTCTCCTCCCCAGTATCACCAGTATATGTATCCTCCTCTCCAGTATCACCAGTATATGTATACTCCTCCCCAGTATCACCAGTATATGTATCCTCCTCCCCAGTATCACCAGTATATGTATCCTCCTCCCCAGTATCACCAGTTTATGTATCCTTCTCCCCAGTATCACCAGTATATGTATCCTCCTCTCCAGTATCACCAGTATATGTATCCTCCTCCCCAGTATCACCAGTATATGTATCCTCCTCTCCAGTATCACCAGTTTATGTATACTCCTCCCCAGTATCACCAGTATATGTATCCTCCTCTCCAGTATCACCAGTATATGTATCCTCCTCTCCAGTATCACCAGTATATGTATACTCCTCCCCAGTATCACCAGTATATGTATCCTCCTCTCTAGTATCACCAGTATATGTATCCTTCTCCCCAGTATCACCAGTATATGTATCCTCCTCCCCAGTATCACCAGTATATGTATCCTTCTCCCCAGTATCACCAGTATATGTATCCTCCTCTCCAGTATCACCAGTATATGTATCCTCCTCTCCAGTATCACCAGTATATGTATCCTCCTCCCCAGTATCACCAGTATATGTATCCTCCTCTCCAGTATCACCAGTATATGTATCCTTCTCCCCAGTATCACCAGTATATGTATCCTTCTCCCCAGTATCACCAGTATATGTATCCTCCTCTCCAGTATCACCAGTATATGTATCCTCCTCCCCAGTATCACCAGTATATGTATCCTCCTCTCCAGTATCACCAGTATATGTATCCTCCTCCCCAGTATCACATGTATATGTATCCTCCTCCCCAGTATCACCAGTATATGTATCCTCCTCCCCAGTATCACCAGTATATGTATCCTCCTCCCCAGTATCACCAGTATATGTATCCTCCTCTCCAGTATCACCAGTATATGTATTCTCCTCCCCAGTATCACCAGTATATGTATCCTCCTCTCCAGTATCACAAGTATATGTATCCTCCTCCCCAGTATCACCAGTATATGTATCCTCCTCCCCAGTATCACCAGTATATGTATTCTCCTCCCCAGTATCACCAGTATATGTATCCTCCTCTCCAGTATCACCAGTATATGTATACTCCTCCCCAGTATCACCAGTATATGTATCCTCCTCCCCAGTATCACCAGTATATGTATCCTCCTCCCAGTATCACCAGTATATGAATCCTCCTCCCAGTGTGGAGCTTCCCATTGTCCTCCTCGTCTCGCTCTCAGAGGAGGGGCTCCATGGTTAGTGGAGCAGCAGTGACTGAGCCTCCTCTCCTTTCTCTCACAGATCACCCAGCTCTCCTGCCAGTCTGTTCAGAGAGAAGAGGCTGCCCAGACATTGGGGACCCCCAGCCGCCCCCCTCCCATGCACGGCTGCAGGCGGCTGCTCACAAGAACACCCAGGAAGTTTGTTGTGAGCCTCATCCGAAAGGTTTACAGCCTCCTGTATACAGAGGTAATGGGGTCCTCAGGGGGGTCTATGTATGAGGGAGCAAGAGGAGGATGGGAGTGATGGTGAGGAGGATGGGAGTGATGGTGATGAGGATAAGAGTGATGGTGAGGAGGATAAGAGTGATGGTGAGGAGGATAAGAGTGATGGTGAGGAGGATGGGAGTGATGGTGAGGAGGATAAGAGTGATGGTGAGGAGGATGGGAGTGATGGTGAGGAGGATAAGAGTGATGGTGAGGAGGATAAGAGTGATGGCGAGGAATATAAGAGTGATGGTGAGGAGGATGGGAGTGATGGTGAGGAGGATAAGAGTGATGGCGAGGAATATAAGAGTGATGGTGAGGAGGATAAGAGTGATGGTGAGGAGGATGGGAGTGATGGCGAGGAGGATAAGAGTGATGGCGAGGAGGATAAGAGTGATGGCGAGGAGGATAAGAGTGATGGTGAGGAGGATGGGAGTGATGGTGAGGAGGATAAGAGTGATGGCGAGGAGGATAAGAGTGATGGCGAGGAGGATAAGAGTGATGGTGAGGAGGATAAGAGTGATGGCGAGGAGGATGGGAGTGATGGCGAGGAGGATAAGAGTGATGGCGAGGAGGATAAGAGTGATGGTGAGGAGGATAAGAGTGATGGTGAGGAGGATAAGAGTGATGGCGAGGAGGATAAGAGTGATGGTGAGGAGGATAAGAGTGATGGCGAGGAATAGAAGAGTGATGGTGAGGAGGATAAGAGTGATGGTGAGGAGGATGGGAGTGATGGCGAGGAGGATAAGAGTGATGGTGAGGAGGATAAGAGTGATGGTGAGGAGGATGGGAGTGATGGTGAGAAGGGTAAGAGTGATGGTGAGGAGGATAAGAGTGATGGTGAGGAGGATGGGAGTGATGGTGAGGAGGATAAGAGTGATGGTGAGTAATATAAGAGTGATGGTGAGGAGGATGGGAGTGATGGTGAGGAGGATGGGAGTGATGGTGAGGAGGATGGGAGTGATGGTGAGGAGGATGGGAGTGATGGTGAGGAGGATAAGAGTGATGGTGAGGAGGATGGGAGTGATGGTGAGGAGGATGGGAGTGATGGTGAGGAGGATGGGAGTGATGGTGAGGAGGATAAGAGTGATGTGAGGAGCATAAGAGTGATGGTGAGGAGGATGGAGTGATTGTGAGGAGGATAAGAGTGATGTGAGGAGCATAAGAGTGATGGTGAGGAGGATGGGAGTGATGGTGAGGAGGATAAGAGTGATGGTGAGGAGGATGGGAGTGATTGTGAGGAGGATAAGAGTGATGGTGAGGAGGATGGGAGTGATGGTGAGGAGGATAAGAGTGATGGTGAGGAGGATGGGAGTGATTGTGAGGAGGATAAGAGTGATGGTGAGGAGGATGGGAGTGATGGTGAGGAGGATAAGAGTGATGGTGAGGAGCATAAGAGTGATGGTGAGGAGGATGGGAGTGATGGTGAGGAGGATAAGAGTGATGTTGAGGAGGATAAGAGTGATGGTGAGGAGGATCAGAGTGATGGTGAGGAGGATCAGAGTGATGGTGAGGAGGATGGGAGTGATGGTGAGGAGGATAAGAGTGATGGTGAGGAGGATGGGAGTGATGGTGAGGAGGATGGGAGTGATGGTGAGGAGGATAAGAGTGATGGTGAGGAGGATGGGAGTGATTGTGAGGAGGATAAGAGTGATGGTGAGGAGGATGGGAGTGATGGTGAGGAGGATAAGAGTGATGGTGAGGAGCATAAGAGTGATGGTGAGGAGGATGGGAGTGATGGTGAGGAGGATAAGAGTGATGTTGAGGAGGATAAGAGTGATGGTGAGGAGGATCAGAGTGATGGTGAGGAGGATGGGAGTGATGGTGAGGAGGATAAGAGTGATGGTGAGGAGGATGGGAGTGATGGTGAGGAGGATGGGAGTGATGGTGAGGAGGATAAGAGTGATGGCGAGGAATATAAGAGTGATGGTGAGGAGGATGGGAGTGATGGTGAGGAGGATGGGAGTGATGGTGAGGAGGATAAGAGTGATGGTGAGGAGGATGGGAGTGATGGTGAGGAGGATGGGAGTGATGGTGAGGAGGATAAGAGTGATGGCGAGGAATATAAGAGTGATGGTGAGGAGGATAAGAGTGATGGTGAGGAGGATAAGAGTGATGGTGATTTGAAGGATCCTATACAAGGACAAAAGGCTGGATCTCTAGTTGAATAGGATGATAACTCAAAGCTGATTGTGAGAACATCCCAGTATGGTAGATAGAGGAATAGTAGGTGAGGAGTATGGTAGATGATGGTATAGTATAGTATAGTGGTCTGTGGCTGTATAGTGATCTGTGGCTGTATAGTATAGTGATCTGTGGCTGTATAGTATAGTGATCTGTGGCTGTATAGTATAGTGATCTGTGGCTGTATAGTATAGTGATCTGTGGCTGTATAGTATAGTGGTCTGTGGCTGTATAGTATAGTGATCTGTGGCTGTATAGTGGTCTGTGGCTGTATAGTATAGTGATCTGTGGCTGTATAGTACAGTGATCTGTGGCTGTATAGTATAGTGATCTGTGGCTGTATAGTATAGTGATCTGTGGCTGTATAGTGGTCTGTGGCTGTATAGTATAGTGGTCTGTGGCTGTATAGTGGTCTGTGGCTGTATAGTATAGTGATCTGTGGCTGTATAGTATAGTGGCCTGTGGCTGTATAGTATAGTGGTCTGTGGCTGTATAGTATAGTGATCTGTGGCTGTATAGTGGTCTGTGGCTGTATAGTATAGTGATCTGTGGCTGTATAGTATAGTGATCTGTGGCTGTATAGTATAGTGATCTGTGGCTGTATAGTATAGTGGTCTGTGGCTGTATAGTATAGTGATCTGTGGCTGTATAGTGGTCTGTGGCTGTATAGTATAGTGATCTGTGGCTGTATAGTACAGTGATCTGTGGCTGTATAGTATAGTGATCTGTGGCTGTATAGTATAGTGATCTGTGGCTGTATAGTGGTCTGTGGCTGTATAGTATAGTGGTCTGTGGCTGTATAGTGGTCTGTGGCTGTATAGTATAGTGATCTGTGGCTGTATAGTATAGTGATCTGTGGCTGTATAGTATAGTGATCTGTGGCTGTATAGTGATCTGTGGCTGTATAGTATAGTGATCTGTGGCTGTATAGTATAGTGATCTGTGGCTGTATAGTATAGTGATCTGTGGCTGTATAGTATAGTGATCTGTGGCTGTATAGTATAGTGGTCTGTGGCTGTATAGTATAGTGATCTGTGGCTGTATAGTATAGTGATCTGTGGCTGTATAGTATAGTGATCTGTGGCTGTATAGTATAGTGGTCTGTGGCTGTATAGTGATCTGTGGCTGTATAGTATAGTGATCTGTGGCTGTATAGTATAGTGATCTGTGGCTGTATAGTGATCTGTGGCTGTATAGTGGTCTGTGGCTGTATAGTATAGTGATCTGTGGCTGTATAGTGATCTGTGGCTGTATAGTATAGTGATCTGTGGCTGTATAGTATAGTGATCTGTGGCTGTATAGTATAGTGATCTGTGGCTGTATAGTGGTCTGTGGCTGTATAGTATAGTGATCTGTGGCTGTATAGTGACCTGTGGCTGTATAGTATAGTGATCTGTGGCTGTATAGTATAGTGATCTGTGGCTGTATAGTATAGTGATCTGTGGCTGTATAGTATAGTGATCTGTGGCTGTATAGTATAGTGATCTGTGGCTGTATAGTATAGTGGTCTGTGGCTGTATAGTATAGTGATCTGTGGCTGTATAGTGATCTGTGGCTGTATAGTATAGTGATCTGTGGCTGTATAGTATAGTGATCTGTGGCTGTATAGTATAGTGATCTGTGGCTGTATAGTATAGTGGTCTGTGGCTGTATAGTATAGTGATCTGTGGCTGTATAGTATAGTGGTCTGTGGCTGTATAGTATAGTGGTCTGTGGCTGTATAGTATAGTGATCTGTGGCTGTATAGTATAGTGATCTGTGGCTGTATAGTATAGTGATCTGTGGCTGTATAGTGGTCTGTGGCTGTATAGTATAGTGGTCTGTGGCTGTATAGTATAGTGGTCTGTGGCTGTATAGTATAGTGATCTGTGGCTGTATAGTATAGTGATCTGTGGCTGTATAGTATAGTGATCTGTGGCTGTATAGTGATCTGTGGCTGTATAGTATAGTGATCTGTGGCTGTATAGTATAGTGATCTGTGGCTGTATAGTATAGTGATCTGTGGCTGTATAGTGGTCTGTGGCTGTATAGTATAGTGGTCTGTGGCTGTATAGTATAGTGGTCTGTGGCTGTATAGTATAGTGATCTGTGGCTGTATAGTGATCTGTGGCTGTATAGTGATCTGTGGCTGTATAGTATAGTGATCTGTGGCTGTATAGTATAGTGATCTGTGGCTGTATAGTATAGTGATCTGTGGCTGTATAGTATAGTGATCTGTGGCTGTATAGTATAGTGGTCTGTGGCTGTATAGTATAGTGATCTGTGGCTGTATAGTATAGTGATCTGTGGCTGTATAGTATAGTGATCTGTGGCTGTATAGTATAGTGGTCTGTGGCTGTATAGTGATCTGTGGCTGTATAGTATAGTGATCTGTGGCTGTATAGTATAGTGATCTGTGGCTGTATAGTGATCTGTGGCTGTATAGTGGTCTGTGGCTGTATAGTATAGTGATCTGTGGCTGTATAGTATAGTGATCTGTGGCTGTATAGTATAGTGATCTGTGGCTGTATAGTATAGTGGTCTGTGGCTGTATAGTATAGTGATCTGTGGCTGTATAGTGATCTGTGGCTGTATAGTATAGTGATCTGTGGCTGTATAGTATAGTGATCTGTGGCTGTATAGTATAGTGATCTGTGGCTGTATAGTATAGTGGTCTGTGGCTGTATAGTATAGTGGTCTGTGGCTGTATAGTATAGTGGTCTGTGGCTGTATAGTATAGTGGTCTGTGGCTGTATAGTATAGTGATCTGTGGCTGTATAGTATAGTGATCTGTGGCTGTATAGTATAGTGATCTGTGGCTGTATAGTGGTCTGTGGCTGTATAGTATAGTGGTCTGTGGCTGTATAGTATAGTGGTCTGTGGCTGTATAGTATAGTGATCTGTGGCTGTATAGTATAGTGATCTGTGGCTGTATAGTATAGTGATCTGTGGCTGTATAGTGATCTGTGGCTGTATAGTATAGTGATCTGTGGCTGTATAGTATAGTGATCTGTGGCTGTATAGTATAGTGATCTGTGGCTGTATAGTGGTCTGTGGCTGTATAGTATAGTGGTCTGTGGCTGTATAGTATAGTGGTCTGTGGCTGTATAGTATAGTGATCTGTGGCTGTATAGTGATCTGTGGCTGTATAGTGATCTGTGGCTGTATAGTATAGTGATCTGTGGCTGTATAGTATAGTGATCTGTGGCTGTATAGTGGTCTGTGGCTGTATAGTATAGTGGTCTGTGGCTGTATAGTATAGTGGTCTGTGGCTGTATAGTATAGTGATCTGTGGCTGTATAGTATAGTGATCTGTGGCTGTATAGTATAGTGATCTGTGGCTGTATAGTATAGTGATCTGTGGCTGTATAGTATAGTGATCTGTGGCTGTATAGTGATCTGTGGCTGTATAGTATAGTGGTCTGTGGCTGTATAGTATAGTGATCTGTGGCTGTATAGTATAGTGATCTGTGGCTGTATAGTGGTCTGTGGCTGTATAGTATAGTTGTCTGTGGATGTATGGTATAGTGATCTGTGGCTGTATAGTATAGTGATCTGTGGCTGTATAGTATAGTGATCTGTGGCTGTATAGTATAGTGATCTGTGGCTGTATAGTATAGTGGTCTGTGGCTGTATAGTATAGTGGCCTGTGGCTGTATAGTATAGTGGCCTGTGGCTGTATAGTATAGTGATCTGTGGCTGTATAGTATAGTGATCTGTGGCTGTATAGTGGTCTGTGGCTGTATAGTATAGTGGTCTGTGGCTGTATAGTATAGTGATCTGTGGCTGTATAGTATAGTGGTCTGTGGCTGTATAGTACAGTGGTCTGTGGCTGTATAGTATAGTGATCTGTGGCTGTATAGTATAGTGGTCTGTGGCTGTATAGTATAGTGATCTGTGGCTGTATAGTGGTCTGTGGCTGTATAGTATAGTGATCTGTGGCTGTATAGTATAGTGATCTGTGGCTGTATAGTATAGTGATCTGTATAGTATAGTGATCTGTGGCTGTATAGTATAGTGATCTGTGGCTGTATAGTATAGTGGTCTGTGGCTGTATAGTATAGTGATCTGTGGCTGTATAGTATAGTGATCTGTGGCTGTATAGTATAGTGATCTGTGGCTGTATAGTATAGTGGTCTGTGGCTGTATAGTATAGTGATCTGTGGCTGTATAGTATAGTGATCTGTGGCTGTATAGTATAGTGATCTGTGGCTGTATAGTATAGTGATCTGTGGCTGTATAGTATAGTGGTCTGTGGCTGTATAGTATAGTGGTCTGTGGCTGTATAGTATAGTGATCTGTGGCTGTATAGTATAGTGATCTGTGGCTGTATAGTATAGTGATCTGTGGCTGTATAGTATAGTGGTCTGTGGCTGTATAGTGATCTGTGGCTGTATAGTATAGTGATCTGTGGCTGTATAGTATAGTGATCTGTGGCTGTATAGTGATCTGTGGCTGTATAGTGGTCTGTGGCTGTATAGTATAGTGATCTGTGGCTGTATAGTGATCTGTGGCTGTATAGTATAGTGATCTGTGGCTGTATAGTATAGTGATCTGTGGCTGTATAGTATAGTGATCTGTGGCTGTATAGTGGTCTGTGGCTGTATAGTATAGTGATCTGTGGCTGTATAGTGACCTGTGGCTGTATAGTATAGTGATCTGTGGCTGTATAGTATAGTGATCTGTGGCTGTATAGTATAGTGATCTGTGGCTGTATAGTATAGTGATCTGTGGCTGTATAGTATAGTGATCTGTGGCTGTATAGTATAGTGGTCTGTGGCTGTATAGTATATTGATCTGTGGCTGTATAGTGATCTGTGGCTGTATAGTATAGTGATCTGTGGCTGTATAGTATAGTGATCTGTGGCTGTATAGTATAGTGATCTGTGGCTGTATAGTATAGTGGTCTGTGGCTGTATAGTATAGTGATCTGTGGCTGTATAGTATAGTGGTCTGTGGCTGTATAGTATAGTGGTCTGTGGCTGTATAGTATAGTGATCTGTGGCTGTATAGTATAGTGATCTGTGGCTGTATAGTATAGTGATCTGTGGCTGTATAGTGGTCTGTGGCTGTATAGTATAGTGGTCTGTGGCTGTATAGTATAGTGGTCTGTGGCTGTATAGTATAGTGATCTGTGGCTGTATAGTATAGTGATCTGTGGCTGTATAGTATAGTGATCTGTGGCTGTATAGTGATCTGTGGCTGTATAGTATAGTGATCTGTGGCTGTATAGTATAGTGATCTGTGGCTGTATAGTATAGTGATCTGTGGCTGTATAGTGGTCTGTGGCTGTATAGTATAGTGGTCTGTGGCTGTATAGTATAGTGGTCTGTGGCTGTATAGTATAGTGATCTGTGGCTGTATAGTGATCTGTGGCTGTATAGTGATCTGTGGCTGTATAGTATAGTGATCTGTGGCTGTATAGTATAGTGATCTGTGGCTGTATAGTGGTCTGTGGCTGTATAGTATAGTGGTCTGTGGCTGTATAGTATAGTGGTCTGTGGCTGTTAGTATAGTGATCTGTGGCTGTATAGTATAGTGATCTGTGGCTGTATAGTATAGTGATCTGTGGCTGTATAGTATAGTGATCTGTGGCTGTATAGTATAGTGATCTGTGGCTGTATAGTATAGTGGTCTGTGGCTGTATAGTGATCTGTGGCTGTATAGTATAGTGATCTGTGGCTGTATAGTATAGTGATCTGTGGCTGTATAGTATAGTGATCTGTGGCTGTATAGTATAGTGATCTGTGGCTGTATAGTATAGTGTCTGTGGCTGTATAGTATAGTGATCTGTGGCTGTATAGTACAGTGATCTGTGGCTGTATAGTATAGTGATCTGTGGCTGTATAGTATAGGTGTCTGTGGCTGTATAGTATAGTGGTCTGTGGCTGTATAGTATAGTGGTCTGTGGCTGTATAGTATAGTGATCTGTGGCTGTATAGTGGTCTGTGGCTGTATAGTATAGTGATCTGTTGGCTGTATAGTATAGTGATCTGTGGCTGTATAGTATAGTGATCTGTGGCTGTATAGTATAGTGATCTGTGGCTGTATAGTATAGTGATCTGTGGCTGTATAGTATAGTGATCTGTGGCTGTATAGTATAGTGGTCTGTGGCTGTATAGTATAGTGATCTGTGGCTGTATAGTATAGTGATCTGTGGCTGTATAGTATAGTGATCTGTGGCTGTATAGTATAGTGGTCTGTGGCTGTATAGTGATCTGTGGCTGTATAGTATAGTGATCTGTGGCTGTATAGTATAGTGATCTGTGGCTGTATAGTGATCTGTGGCTGTATAGTGGTCTGTGGCTGTATAGTATAGTGATCTGTGGCTGTATAGTATAGTGATCTGTGGCTGTATAGTATAGTGATCTGTGGCTGTATAGTATAGTGGTCTGTGGCTGTATAGTATAGTGATCTGTGGCTGTATAGTGATCTGTGGCTGTATAGTATAGTGATCTGTGGCTGTATAGTATAGTGATCTGTGGCTGTATAGTATAGTGATCTGTGGCTGTATAGTATAGTGGTCTGTGGCTGTATAGTATAGTGGTCTGTGGCTGTATAGTATAGTGGTCTGTGGCTGTATAGTATAGTGGTCTGTGGCTGTATAGTATAGTGATCTGTGGCTGTATAGTATAGTGATCTGTGGCTGTATAGTATAGTGATCTGTGGCTGTATAGTGGTCTGTGGCTGTATAGTATAGTGGTCTGTGGCTGTATAGTATAGTGGTCTGTGGCTGTATAGTATAGTGATCTGTGGCTGTATAGTATAGTGATCTGTGGCTGTATAGTATAGTGATCTGTGGCTGTATAGTGATCTGTGGCTGTATAGTATAGTGATCTGTGGCTGTATAGTATAGTGATCTGTGGCTGTATAGTATAGTGATCTGTGGCTGTATAGTGGTCTGTGGCTGTATAGTATAGTGGTCTGTGGCTGTATAGTATAGTGGTCTGTGGCTGTATAGTATAGTGATCTGTGGCTGTATAGTGATCTGTGGCTGTATAGTGATCTGTGGCTGTATAGTATAGTGATCTGTGGCTGTATAGTATAGTGATCTGTGGCTGTATAGTGGTCTGTGGCTGTATAGTATAGTGGTCTGTGGCTGTATAGTATAGTGGTCTGTGGCTGTATAGTATAGTGATCTGTGGCTGTATAGTATAGTGATCTGTGGCTGTATAGTATAGT
This sequence comes from Hyla sarda, assembly GCF_029499605.1. Lineage (NCBI taxonomy): Eukaryota > Metazoa > Chordata > Amphibia > Anura > Hylidae > Hyla > Hyla sarda. Next base: position 33,823 of record NW_026609314.1, read on the forward strand.
GATCTGTGGCTGTATAGTATAGTGATCTGTGGCTGTATAGTATAGTGATCTGTGGCTGTATAGTGATCTGTGGCTGTATAGTATAGTGGTCTGTGGCTGTATAGTATAGTGATCTGTGGCTGTATAGTATAGTGATCTGTGGCTGTATAGTGGTATGTGGCTGTATAGTATAGTGGTCTGTGGATGTATGGTATAGTGATCTGTGGCTGTATAGTATAGTGATCTGTGGCTGTATAGTATAGTGATCTGTGGCTGTATAGTATAGTGATCTGTGGCTGTATAGTATAGTGATCTGTGGCTGTATAGTATAGTGGCCTGTGGCTGTATAGTATAGTGGCCTGTGGCTGTATAGTATAGTGATCTGTGGCTGTATAGTGGTCTGTGGCTGTATAGTATAGTGGTCTGTGGCTGTATAGTATAGTGATCTGTGGCTGTATAGTATAGTGGTCTGTGGCTGTATAGTATAGTGGTCTGTGGCTGTATAGTATAGTGATCTGTGGCTGTATAGTATAGTGGTCTGTGGCTGTATAGTATAGTGATCTGTGGCTGTATAGTGGTCTGTGGCTGTATAGTATAGTGATCTGTGGCTGTATAGTATAGTGATCTGTGGCTGTATAGTATAGTGATCTGTATAGTATAGTGATCTGTGGCTGTATAGTATAGTGATCTGTGGCTGTATAGTATAGTGGTCTGTGGCTGTATAGTATAGTGATCTGTGGCTGTATAGTATAGTGATCTGTGGCTGTATAGTATAGTGATCTGTGGCTGTATAGTATAGTGGTCTGTGGCTGTATAGTATAGTGATCTGTGGCTGTATAGTATAGTGATCTGTGGCTGTATAGTATAGTGATCTGTGGCTGTATAGTATAGTGATCTGTGGCTGTATAGTGATCTGTGGCTGTATAGTATAGTGATCTGTGGCTGTATAGTATAGTGATCTGTGGCTGTATAGTATAGTGATCTGTGGCTGTATAGTATAGTGATCTGTGGCTGTATAGTGATCTGTGGCTGTATAGTGATCTGTGGCTGTATAGTGATCTGTGGCTGTATAGTATAGTGGTCTGTGGCTGTATAGTGGTCTGTGGCTGTATAGTATAGTGATATGTGGCTGTATAGTGGTCTGTGGCTGTATAGTATAGTGGTCTGTGGCTGTATAGTATAGTGATCTGTGGCTGTATAGTATAGTGATCTGTGGCTGTATAGTATAGTGATCTGTGGCTGTATAGTATAGTGATCTGTGGCT
>NW_026609315.1:0-35029 GCF_029499605.1 Hyla sarda
AAAAGGTGGTGCTGCTGCTGCTTCTGCTGCTTCTGCTTCTGCTTGTGTCTGGCCCCTGTTGGAGCGTCCAGGCACAGGACTTCTGCTGCTGCTGACTAAATGGCCTCCTTAATTGGATCATTTGAGTAGCCAGCACACCTGTGCAGGTAGGGCATGACATGATAGGCAGCTGCCTTGATAGCGGGTGGGTGCTGAATGTTCCTAATTGACAAAATAAGATTAATGCTTATGAAGAAATATAAAATCTCATCCCTTCCCCAATATCGCGCCACACCCCTACCCCTTAATTCCCTGGTTGAACGTGATGGACATATGTCTTTTTTCGACCGTACTAACTATGTAACTATGTAACATAACATGGGGGGGGGGGGGTCTCCTGGCTGTTCACACAGGTGTGTCATTGCTGTACATTGACCATGCATTGCTTCTGTGGTATTGCAAAGGCAAAGACAAATGCTTCCAGCCATCCATTGCACTAATGGATTGGTCATCAGCTGGCTGTCTATGTCCCGCATCAATATAGACCAAAGTACAGAGGGTTAGGCTATGCTATTGTGCACCTACCTGATGCATCAGAAGGTGCGAGGCCCTTGCTAAATTCTGTGCACAGACTTTGAGATCTATACTTTAGACTGTATCTAAACCTGCTCCAACATGGACTGACATTCTGGCCTACTTTCAGCCGATGCGACTTGTCTGTCGCTGAACAGTCGCTTTTTATGTATTCAGCACCTATGTATAATGTTGTAAAAATGCTCTAGAAGCTAAAGTCGCAGAAATGTCACACATATTTGGCCTGCAACTTTCTGTGCGACAAATTCAGACAGGAAAAATCAGTATAAATCCTTAGAAAATTATCCCCCAGTGTCTCCATCTGCTGGCGGTATTGAATAAGCATTGCTGCACTGATGGGGTATGCATTAGACGAAAAAAAAGAAGAAAAAGAAGAATAATACGCCCAGAAAAGAGGCGAAAAGGAGAAAAACGTAAAAAAACGTGAAAAAAAAGTAAGAGGAAGAGAAGGGAAAAAAAGGTGGAAATGGGTTTAAAAGTGATTTCGGCGGAGAAATATATATATATATATATATATATATATATATATATATATATATATATACGCGCACACACACACATATATATAAACGTATTCTCCGTTGAGATATTGCAGCCGCTGCTGTGTCCAGGCCCAGGAGCCTTAGCACTGTGCTGTGATGTCACTCAATACCACTGACATCACTAGGTGTAAACAACATCTCTCCTTTGCTGTGTATGTGACTATGGAGCTGTTTGGTGATGTCGTCTATTATGGCCTTCATAGAAGCAACAGGAGATTGTTGCATCCATCTAGAACCCTCAGAACTACAGTGCTATGATGTCACTCACTTCCACAGGCCTTGCAGAGTGTAAACAACAACAACCCAGCTTTGTTGTGTATGTAACCATAGGGATTTGTGATGTCACCTAGAACCTTCACAGCAGCGACAGCTTTATGAGGAGCATCAGCACTGCTCTGCCTGAGCAGAACCATCACCGCCATAGGTTGTCAAATAACCCGGATTTAACCCACACAGGTAAGTCCAATGGGGTGCAGGCATGTCCTCTATGCTTACAGCTTCCCGTGGGTGTTGGTTTGATACCGTTTGGGGACAGCCAAGGAGGCATCTGCAGGCAACAAAGGTAGGTGTGTGCTTGTGTGTGTGTTTCCTATGCAGATCCTAAGCCCAGTGTCACATGCAAGTAGGAGGAGTAAGAAGGGTTCCTGGCAAATCCGGGTTATGGATTGCATTTAAAAAGGCCCCGTGGGAGTGCAATGGGCCCCTGTCTTGCTGCTTAGCAATAATGGTATGGGTTTAGGTTCTGCTGTGTGTACTGGTGGTTGACTGCCCCCCAGCCCAGAGTGTGCATGGAAAATTGTCTGGCAGCCTCCCTGACAGCAAGCAGTGATAGTGCCCATGAAGGGGACCTTGTTGGGCCCGCCCCTTTCACGGTTATCGCTTCTCGGCCTTTTGGCTAAGATCAAGTGTAGTATCTGTTCTTATCAGTTTAATATCTGATACGTCCCCTATCTGGGGACCATATATTAAATGGATTTTTGAGAACGGGGGCCGATTTCGAAGCTTGCTTCCGTCGCCCTATGCATTGACCCGATATGGCAGTATCTTCGGGTACAGTGCACCACCCCCTTACAGGGTTAAAAAGAAAGATTCCTACTTTCATTGCTACCTGCTTGCTGGCTAGCCAGCTAGCCAGCCCTGTGGGCCTTGCTGCTGCTGCAGCCAAAAAACAAAAGGTGGTGCTGCTGCTGCTTCTGCTGCTTCTGCTTCTGCTTGTGTCTGGCCCCTGTTGGAGCGTCCAGGCACAGGACTTCTGCTGCTGCTGACTAAATGGCCTCCTTAATTGGATCATTTGAGTAGCCAGCACACCTGTGCAGGTAGGGCATGACATGATAGGCAGCTGCCTTGATAGCGGGTGGGTGCTGAATGTTCCTAATTGACAAAATAAGATTAATGCTTATGAAGAAATATAAAATCTCATCCCTTCCCCAATATCGCGCCACACCCCTACCCCTTAATTCCCTGGTTGAACGTGATGGACATATGTCTTTTTTCGACCGTACTAACTATGTAACTATGTAACATAACATGGGGGGGGGGGTCTCCTGGCTGTTCACACAGGTGTGTCATTGCTGTACATTGACCATGCATTGCTTCTGTGGTATTGCAAAGGCAAAGACAAATGCTTCCAGCCATCCATTGCACTAATGGATTGGTCATCAGCTGGCTGTCTATGTCCCGCATCAATATAGACCAAAGTACAGAGGGTTAGGCTATGCTATTGTGCACCTACCTGATGCATCAGAAGGTGCGAGGCCCTTGCTAAATTCTGTGCACAGACTTTGAGATCTATACTTTAGACTGTATCTAAACCTGCTCCAACATGGACTGACATTCTGGCCTACTTTCAGCCGATGCGACTTGTCTGTCGCTGAACAGTCGCTTTTTATGTATTCAGCACCTATGTATAATGTTGTAAAAATGCTCTAGAAGCTAAAGTCGCAGAAATGTCACACATATTTGGCCTGCAACTTTCTGTGCGACAAATTCAGACAGGAAAAATCAGTATAAATCCTTAGAAAATTATCCCCCAGTGTCTCCATCTGCTGGCGGTATTGAATAAGCATTGCTGCACTGATGGGGTATGCATTAGACGAAAAAAAAGAAGAAAAAGAAGAATAATACGCCCAGAAAAGAGGCGAAAAGGAGAAAAACGTAAAAAAACGTGAAAAAAAAGTAAGAGGAAGAGAAGGGAAAAAAAGGTGGAAATGGGTTTAAAAGTGATTTCGGCGGAGAAATATATATATATATATATATATATATATATATATATATATATATATACGCGCACACACACACATATATATAAACGTATTCTCCGTTGAGATATTGCAGCCGCTGCTGTGTCCAGGCCCAGGAGCCTTAGCACTGTGCTGTGATGTCACTCAATACCACTGACATCACTAGGTGTAAACAACATCTCTCCTTTGCTGTGTATGTGACTATGGAGCTGTTTGGTGATGTCGTCTATTATGGCCTTCATAGAAGCAACAGGAGATTGTTGCATCCATCTAGAACCCTCAGAACTACAGTGCTATGATGTCACTCACTTCCACAGGCCTTGCAGAGTGTAAACAACAACAACCCAGCTTTGTTGTGTATGTAACCATAGGGATTTGTGATGTCACCTAGAACCTTCACAGCAGCGACAGCTTTATGAGGAGCATCAGCACTGCTCTGCCTGAGCAGAACCATCACCGCCATAGGTTGTCAAATAACCCGGATTTAACCCACACAGGTAAGTCCAATGGGGTGCAGGCATGTCCTCTATGCTTACAGCTTCCCGTGGGTGTTGGTTTGATACCGTTTGGGGACAGCCAAGGAGGCATCTGCAGGCAACAAAGGTAGGTGTGTGCTTGTGTGTGTGTTTCCTATGCAGATCCTAAGCCCAGTGTCACATGCAAGTAGGAGGAGTAAGAAGGGTTCCTGGCAAATCCGGGTTATGGATTGCATTTAAAAAGGCCCCGTGGGAGTGCAATGGGCCCCTGTCTTGCTGCTTAGCAATAATGGTATGGGTTTAGGTTCTGCTGTGTGTACTGGTGGTTGACTGCCCCCCAGCCCAGAGTGTGCATGGAAAATTGTCTGGCAGCCTCCCTGACAGCAAGCAGTGATAGTGCCCATGAAGGGGACCTTGTTGGGCCCGCCCCTTTCACGGTTATCGCTTCTCGGCCTTTTGGCTAAGATCAAGTGTAGTATCTGTTCTTATCAGTTTAATATCTGATACGTCCCCTATCTGGGGACCATATATTAAATGGATTTTTGAGAACGGGGGCCGATTTCGAAGCTTGCTTCCGTCGCCCTATGCATTGACCCGATATGGCAGTATCTTCGGGTACAGTGCACCACCCCCTTACAGGGTTAAAAAGAAAGATTCCTACTTTCATTGCTACCTGCTTGCTGGCTAGCCAGCTAGCCAGCCCTGTGGGCCTTGCTGCTGCTGCAGCCAAAAAACAAAAGGTGGTGCTGCTGCTGCTTCTGCTGCTTCTGCTTCTGCTTGTGTCTGGCCCCTGTTGGAGCGTCCAGGCACAGGACTTCTGCTGCTGCTGACTAAATGGCCTCCTTAATTGGATCATTTGAGTAGCCAGCACACCTGTGCAGGTAGGGCATGACATGATAGGCAGCTGCCTTGATAGCGGGTGGGTGCTGAATGTTCCTAATTGACAAAATAAGATTAATGCTTATGAAGAAATATAAAATCTCATCCCTTCCCCAATATCGCGCCACACCCCTACCCCTTAATTCCCTGGTTGAACGTGATGGACATATGTCTTTTTTCGACCGTACTAACTATGTAACTATGTAACATAACATGGGGGGGGGGGGGGTCTCCTGGCTGTTCACACAGGTGTGTCATTGCTGTACATTGACCATGCATTGCTTCTGTGGTATTGCAAAGGCAAAGACAAATGCTTCCAGCCATCCATTGCACTAATGGATTGGTCATCAGCTGGCTGTCTATGTCCCGCATCAATATAGACCAAAGTACAGAGGGTTAGGCTATGCTATTGTGCACCTACCTGATGCATCAGAAGGTGCGAGGCCCTTGCTAAATTCTGTGCACAGACTTTGAGATCTATACTTTAGACTGTATCTAAACCTGCTCCAACATGGACTGACATTCTGGCCTACTTTCAGCCGATGCGACTTGTCTGTCGCTGAACAGTCGCTTTTTATGTATTCAGCACCTATGTATAATGTTGTAAAAATGCTCTAGAAGCTAAAGTCGCAGAAATGTCACACATATTTGGCCTGCAACTTTCTGTGCGACAAATTCAGACAGGAAAAATCAGTATAAATCCTTAGAAAATTATCCCCCAGTGTCTCCATCTGCTGGCGGTATTGAATAAGCATTGCTGCACTGATGGGGTATGCATTAGACGAAAAAAAAGAAGAAAAAGAAGAATAATACGCCCAGAAAAGAGGCGAAAAGGAGAAAAACGTAAAAAAACGTGAAAAAAAAGTAAGAGGAAGAGAAGGGAAAAAAAGGTGGAAATGGGTTTAAAAGTGATTTCGGCGGAGAAATATATATATATATATATATATATATATATATATATATATATATATACGCGCACACACACACATATATATAAACGTATTCTCCGTTGAGATATTGCAGCCGCTGCTGTGTCCAGGCCCAGGAGCCTTAGCACTGTGCTGTGATGTCACTCAATACCACTGACATCACTAGGTGTAAACAACATCTCTCCTTTGCTGTGTATGTGACTATGGAGCTGTTTGGTGATGTCGTCTATTATGGCCTTCATAGAAGCAACAGGAGATTGTTGCATCCATCTAGAACCCTCAGAACTACAGTGCTATGATGTCACTCACTTCCACAGGCCTTGCAGAGTGTAAACAACAACAACCCAGCTTTGTTGTGTATGTAACCATAGGGATTTGTGATGTCACCTAGAACCTTCACAGCAGCGACAGCTTTATGAGGAGCATCAGCACTGCTCTGCCTGAGCAGAACCATCACCGCCATAGGTTGTCAAATAACCCGGATTTAACCCACACAGGTAAGTCCAATGGGGTGCAGGCATGTCCTCTATGCTTACAGCTTCCCGTGGGTGTTGGTTTGATACCGTTTGGGGACAGCCAAGGAGGCATCTGCAGGCAACAAAGGTAGGTGTGTGCTTGTGTGTGTGTTTCCTATGCAGATCCTAAGCCCAGTGTCACATGCAAGTAGGAGGAGTAAGAAGGGTTCCTGGCAAATCCGGGTTATGGATTGCATTTAAAAAGGCCCCGTGGGAGTGCAATGGGCCCCTGTCTTGCTGCTTAGCAATAATGGTATGGGTTTAGGTTCTGCTGTGTGTACTGGTGGTTGACTGCCCCCCAGCCCAGAGTGTGCATGGAAAATTGTCTGGCAGCCTCCCTGACAGCAAGCAGTGATAGTGCCCATGAAGGGGACCTTGTTGGGCCCGCCCCTTTCACGGTTATCGCTTCTCGGCCTTTTGGCTAAGATCAAGTGTAGTATCTGTTCTTATCAGTTTAATATCTGATACGTCCCCTATCTGGGGACCATATATTAAATGGATTTTTGAGAACGGGGGCCGATTTCGAAGCTTGCTTCCGTCGCCCTATGCATTGACCCGATATGGCAGTATCTTCGGGTACAGTGCACCACCCCCTTACAGGGTTAAAAAGAAAGATTCCTACTTTCATTGCTACCTGCTTGCTGGCTAGCCAGCTAGCCAGCCCTGTGGGCCTTGCTGCTGCTGCAGCCAAAAAACAAAAGGTGGTGCTGCTGCTGCTTCTGCTGCTTCTGCTTCTGCTTGTGTCTGGCCCCTGTTGGAGCGTCCAGGCACAGGACTTCTGCTGCTGCTGACTAAATGGCCTCCTTAATTGGATCATTTGAGTAGCCAGCACACCTGTGCAGGTAGGGCATGACATGATAGGCAGCTGCCTTGATAGCGGGTGGGTGCTGAATGTTCCTAATTGACAAAATAAGATTAATGCTTATGAAGAAATATAAAATCTCATCCCTTCCCCAATATCGCGCCACACCCCTACCCCTTAATTCCCTGGTTGAACGTGATGGACATATGTCTTTTTTCGACCGTACTAACTATGTAACTATGTAACATAACATGGGGGGGGGGGGTCTCCTGGCTGTTCACACAGGTGTGTCATTGCTGTACATTGACCATGCATTGCTTCTGTGGTATTGCAAAGGCAAAGACAAATGCTTCCAGCCATCCATTGCACTAATGGATTGGTCATCAGCTGGCTGTCTATGTCCCGCATCAATATAGACCAAAGTACAGAGGGTTAGGCTATGCTATTGTGCACCTACCTGATGCATCAGAAGGTGCGAGGCCCTTGCTAAATTCTGTGCACAGACTTTGAGATCTATACTTTAGACTGTATCTAAACCTGCTCCAACATGGACTGACATTCTGGCCTACTTTCAGCCGATGCGACTTGTCTGTCGCTGAACAGTCGCTTTTTATGTATTCAGCACCTATGTATAATGTTGTAAAAATGCTCTAGAAGCTAAAGTCGCAGAAATGTCACACATATTTGGCCTGCAACTTTCTGTGCGACAAATTCAGACAGGAAAAATCAGTATAAATCCTTAGAAAATTATCCCCCAGTGTCTCCATCTGCTGGCGGTATTGAATAAGCATTGCTGCACTGATGGGGTATGCATTAGACGAAAAAAAAGAAGAAAAAGAAGAATAATACGCCCAGAAAAGAGGCGAAAAGGAGAAAAACGTAAAAAAACGTGAAAAAAAAGTAAGAGGAAGAGAAGGGAAAAAAAGGTGGAAATGGGTTTAAAAGTGATTTCGGCGGAGAAATATATATATATATATATATATATATATATATATATATATACGCGCACACACACACATATATATAAACGTATTCTCCGTTGAGATATTGCAGCCGCTGCTGTGTCCAGGCCCAGGAGCCTTAGCACTGTGCTGTGATGTCACTCAATACCACTGACATCACTAGGTGTAAACAACATCTCTCCTTTGCTGTGTATGTGACTATGGAGCTGTTTGGTGATGTCGTCTATTATGGCCTTCATAGAAGCAACAGGAGATTGTTGCATCCATCTAGAACCCTCAGAACTACAGTGCTATGATGTCACTCACTTCCACAGGCCTTGCAGAGTGTAAACAACAACAACCCAGCTTTGTTGTGTATGTAACCATAGGGATTTGTGATGTCACCTAGAACCTTCACAGCAGCGACAGCTTTATGAGGAGCATCAGCACTGCTCTGCCTGAGCAGAACCATCACCGCCATAGGTTGTCAAATAACCCGGATTTAACCCACACAGGTAAGTCCAATGGGGTGCAGGCATGTCCTCTATGCTTACAGCTTCCCGTGGGTGTTGGTTTGATACCGTTTGGGGACAGCCAAGGAGGCATCTGCAGGCAACAAAGGTAGGTGTGTGCTTGTGTGTGTGTTTCCTATGCAGATCCTAAGCCCAGTGTCACATGCAAGTAGGAGGAGTAAGAAGGGTTCCTGGCAAATCCGGGTTATGGATTGCATTTAAAAAGGCCCCGTGGGAGTGCAATGGGCCCCTGTCTTGCTGCTTAGCAATAATGGTATGGGTTTAGGTTCTGCTGTGTGTACTGGTGGTTGACTGCCCCCCAGCCCAGAGTGTGCATGGAAAATTGTCTGGCAGCCTCCCTGACAGCAAGCAGTGATAGTGCCCATGAAGGGGACCTTGTTGGGCCCGCCCCTTTCACGGTTATCGCTTCTCGGCCTTTTGGCTAAGATCAAGTGTAGTATCTGTTCTTATCAGTTTAATATCTGATACGTCCCCTATCTGGGGACCATATATTAAATGGATTTTTGAGAACGGGGGCCGATTTCGAAGCTTGCTTCCGTCGCCCTATGCATTGACCCGATATGGCAGTATCTTCGGGTACAGTGCACCACCCCCTTACAGGGTTAAAAAGAAAGATTCCTACTTTCATTGCTACCTGCTTGCTGGCTAGCCAGCTAGCCAGCCCTGTGGGCCTTGCTGCTGCTGCAGCCAAAAAACAAAAGGTGGTGCTGCTGCTGCTTCTGCTGCTTCTGCTTCTGCTTGTGTCTGGCCCCTGTTGGAGCGTCCAGGCACAGGACTTCTGCTGCTGCTGACTAAATGGCCTCCTTAATTGGATCATTTGAGTAGCCAGCACACCTGTGCAGGTAGGGCATGACATGATAGGCAGCTGCCTTGATAGCGGGTGGGTGCTGAATGTTCCTAATTGACAAAATAAGATTAATGCTTATGAAGAAATATAAAATCTCATCCCTTCCCCAATATCGCGCCACACCCCTACCCCTTAATTCCCTGGTTGAACGTGATGGACATATGTCTTTTTTCGACCGTACTAACTATGTAACTATGTAACATAACATGGGGGGGGGGGGGTCTCCTGGCTGTTCACACAGGTGTGTCATTGCTGTACATTGACCATGCATTGCTTCTGTGGTATTGCAAAGGCAAAGACAAATGCTTCCAGCCATCCATTGCACTAATGGATTGGTCATCAGCTGGCTGTCTATGTCCCGCATCAATATAGACCAAAGTACAGAGGGTTAGGCTATGCTATTGTGCACCTACCTGATGCATCAGAAGGTGCGAGGCCCTTGCTAAATTCTGTGCACAGACTTTGAGATCTATACTTTAGACTGTATCTAAACCTGCTCCAACATGGACTGACATTCTGGCCTACTTTCAGCCGATGCGACTTGTCTGTCGCTGAACAGTCGCTTTTTATGTATTCAGCACCTATGTATAATGTTGTAAAAATGCTCTAGAAGCTAAAGTCGCAGAAATGTCACACATATTTGGCCTGCAACTTTCTGTGCGACAAATTCAGACAGGAAAAATCAGTATAAATCCTTAGAAAATTATCCCCCAGTGTCTCCATCTGCTGGCGGTATTGAATAAGCATTGCTGCACTGATGGGGTATGCATTAGACGAAAAAAAAGAAGAAAAAGAAGAATAATACGCCCAGAAAAGAGGCGAAAAGGAGAAAAACGTAAAAAAACGTGAAAAAAAAGTAAGAGGAAGAGAAGGGAAAAAAAGGTGGAAATGGGTTTAAAAGTGATTTCGGCGGAGAAATATATATATATATATATATATATATATATATATATATATATATACGCGCACACACACACATATATATAAACGTATTCTCCGTTGAGATATTGCAGCCGCTGCTGTGTCCAGGCCCAGGAGCCTTAGCACTGTGCTGTGATGTCACTCAATACCACTGACATCACTAGGTGTAAACAACATCTCTCCTTTGCTGTGTATGTGACTATGGAGCTGTTTGGTGATGTCGTCTATTATGGCCTTCATAGAAGCAACAGGAGATTGTTGCATCCATCTAGAACCCTCAGAACTACAGTGCTATGATGTCACTCACTTCCACAGGCCTTGCAGAGTGTAAACAACAACAACCCAGCTTTGTTGTGTATGTAACCATAGGGATTTGTGATGTCACCTAGAACCTTCACAGCAGCGACAGCTTTATGAGGAGCATCAGCACTGCTCTGCCTGAGCAGAACCATCACCGCCATAGGTTGTCAAATAACCCGGATTTAACCCACACAGGTAAGTCCAATGGGGTGCAGGCATGTCCTCTATGCTTACAGCTTCCCGTGGGTGTTGGTTTGATACCGTTTGGGGACAGCCAAGGAGGCATCTGCAGGCAACAAAGGTAGGTGTGTGCTTGTGTGTGTGTTTCCTATGCAGATCCTAAGCCCAGTGTCACATGCAAGTAGGAGGAGTAAGAAGGGTTCCTGGCAAATCCGGGTTATGGATTGCATTTAAAAAGGCCCCGTGGGAGTGCAATGGGCCCCTGTCTTGCTGCTTAGCAATAATGGTATGGGTTTAGGTTCTGCTGTGTGTACTGGTGGTTGACTGCCCCCCAGCCCAGAGTGTGCATGGAAAATTGTCTGGCAGCCTCCCTGACAGCAAGCAGTGATAGTGCCCATGAAGGGGACCTTGTTGGGCCCGCCCCTTTCACGGTTATCGCTTCTCGGCCTTTTGGCTAAGATCAAGTGTAGTATCTGTTCTTATCAGTTTAATATCTGATACGTCCCCTATCTGGGGACCATATATTAAATGGATTTTTGAGAACGGGGGCCGATTTCGAAGCTTGCTTCCGTCGCCCTATGCATTGACCCGATATGGCAGTATCTTCGGGTACAGTGCACCACCCCCTTACAGGGTTAAAAAGAAAGATTCCTACTTTCATTGCTACCTGCTTGCTGGCTAGCCAGCTAGCCAGCCCTGTGGGCCTTGCTGCTGCTGCAGCCAAAAAACAAAAGGTGGTGCTGCTGCTGCTTCTGCTGCTTCTGCTTCTGCTTGTGTCTGGCCCCTGTTGGAGCGTCCAGGCACAGGACTTCTGCTGCTGCTGACTAAATGGCCTCCTTAATTGGATCATTTGAGTAGCCAGCACACCTGTGCAGGTAGGGCATGACATGATAGGCAGCTGCCTTGATAGCGGGTGGGTGCTGAATGTTCCTAATTGACAAAATAAGATTAATGCTTATGAAGAAATATAAAATCTCATCCCTTCCCCAATATCGCGCCACACCCCTACCCCTTAATTCCCTGGTTGAACGTGATGGACATATGTCTTTTTTCGACCGTACTAACTATGTAACTATGTAACATAACATGGGGGGGGGGGGTCTCCTGGCTGTTCACACAGGTGTGTCATTGCTGTACATTGACCATGCATTGCTTCTGTGGTATTGCAAAGGCAAAGACAAATGCTTCCAGCCATCCATTGCACTAATGGATTGGTCATCAGCTGGCTGTCTATGTCCCGCATCAATATAGACCAAAGTACAGAGGGTTAGGCTATGCTATTGTGCACCTACCTGATGCATCAGAAGGTGCGAGGCCCTTGCTAAATTCTGTGCACAGACTTTGAGATCTATACTTTAGACTGTATCTAAACCTGCTCCAACATGGACTGACATTCTGGCCTACTTTCAGCCGATGCGACTTGTCTGTCGCTGAACAGTCGCTTTTTATGTATTCAGCACCTATGTATAATGTTGTAAAAATGCTCTAGAAGCTAAAGTCGCAGAAATGTCACACATATTTGGCCTGCAACTTTCTGTGCGACAAATTCAGACAGGAAAAATCAGTATAAATCCTTAGAAAATTATCCCCCAGTGTCTCCATCTGCTGGCGGTATTGAATAAGCATTGCTGCACTGATGGGGTATGCATTAGACGAAAAAAAAGAAGAAAAAGAAGAATAATACGCCCAGAAAAGAGGCGAAAAGGAGAAAAACGTAAAAAAACGTGAAAAAAAAGTAAGAGGAAGAGAAGGGAAAAAAAGGTGGAAATGGGTTTAAAAGTGATTTCGGCGGAGAAATATATATATATATATATATATATATATATATATATATATATATACGCGCACACACACACATATATATAAACGTATTCTCCGTTGAGATATTGCAGCCGCTGCTGTGTCCAGGCCCAGGAGCCTTAGCACTGTGCTGTGATGTCACTCAATACCACTGACATCACTAGGTGTAAACAACATCTCTCCTTTGCTGTGTATGTGACTATGGAGCTGTTTGGTGATGTCGTCTATTATGGCCTTCATAGAAGCAACAGGAGATTGTTGCATCCATCTAGAACCCTCAGAACTACAGTGCTATGATGTCACTCACTTCCACAGGCCTTGCAGAGTGTAAACAACAACAACCCAGCTTTGTTGTGTATGTAACCATAGGGATTTGTGATGTCACCTAGAACCTTCACAGCAGCGACAGCTTTATGAGGAGCATCAGCACTGCTCTGCCTGAGCAGAACCATCACCGCCATAGGTTGTCAAATAACCCGGATTTAACCCACACAGGTAAGTCCAATGGGGTGCAGGCATGTCCTCTATGCTTACAGCTTCCCGTGGGTGTTGGTTTGATACCGTTTGGGGACAGCCAAGGAGGCATCTGCAGGCAACAAAGGTAGGTGTGTGCTTGTGTGTGTGTTTCCTATGCAGATCCTAAGCCCAGTGTCACATGCAAGTAGGAGGAGTAAGAAGGGTTCCTGGCAAATCCGGGTTATGGATTGCATTTAAAAAGGCCCCGTGGGAGTGCAATGGGCCCCTGTCTTGCTGCTTAGCAATAATGGTATGGGTTTAGGTTCTGCTGTGTGTACTGGTGGTTGACTGCCCCCCAGCCCAGAGTGTGCATGGAAAATTGTCTGGCAGCCTCCCTGACAGCAAGCAGTGATAGTGCCCATGAAGGGGACCTTGTTGGGCCCGCCCCTTTCACGGTTATCGCTTCTCGGCCTTTTGGCTAAGATCAAGTGTAGTATCTGTTCTTATCAGTTTAATATCTGATACGTCCCCTATCTGGGGACCATATATTAAATGGATTTTTGAGAACGGGGGCCGATTTCGAAGCTTGCTTCCGTCGCCCTATGCATTGACCCGATATGGCAGTATCTTCGGGTACAGTGCACCACCCCCTTACAGGGTTAAAAAGAAAGATTCCTACTTTCATTGCTACCTGCTTGCTGGCTAGCCAGCTAGCCAGCCCTGTGGGCCTTGCTGCTGCTGCAGCCAAAAAACAAAAGGTGGTGCTGCTGCTGCTTCTGCTGCTTCTGCTTCTGCTTGTGTCTGGCCCCTGTTGGAGCGTCCAGGCACAGGACTTCTGCTGCTGCTGACTAAATGGCCTCCTTAATTGGATCATTTGAGTAGCCAGCACACCTGTGCAGGTAGGGCATGACATGATAGGCAGCTGCCTTGATAGCGGGTGGGTGCTGAATGTTCCTAATTGACAAAATAAGATTAATGCTTATGAAGAAATATAAAATCTCATCCCTTCCCCAATATCGCGCCACACCCCTACCCCTTAATTCCCTGGTTGAACGTGATGGACATATGTCTTTTTTCGACCGTACTAACTATGTAACTATGTAACATAACATGGGGGGGGGGGGGTCTCCTGGCTGTTCACACAGGTGTGTCATTGCTGTACATTGACCATGCATTGCTTCTGTGGTATTGCAAAGGCAAAGACAAATGCTTCCAGCCATCCATTGCACTAATGGATTGGTCATCAGCTGGCTGTCTATGTCCCGCATCAATATAGACCAAAGTACAGAGGGTTAGGCTATGCTATTGTGCACCTACCTGATGCATCAGAAGGTGCGAGGCCCTTGCTAAATTCTGTGCACAGACTTTGAGATCTATACTTTAGACTGTATCTAAACCTGCTCCAACATGGACTGACATTCTGGCCTACTTTCAGCCGATGCGACTTGTCTGTCGCTGAACAGTCGCTTTTTATGTATTCAGCACCTATGTATAATGTTGTAAAAATGCTCTAGAAGCTAAAGTCGCAGAAATGTCACACATATTTGGCCTGCAACTTTCTGTGCGACAAATTCAGACAGGAAAAATCAGTATAAATCCTTAGAAAATTATCCCCCAGTGTCTCCATCTGCTGGCGGTATTGAATAAGCATTGCTGCACTGATGGGGTATGCATTAGACGAAAAAAAAGAAGAAAAAGAAGAATAATACGCCCAGAAAAGAGGCGAAAAGGAGAAAAACGTAAAAAAACGTGAAAAAAAAGTAAGAGGAAGAGAAGGGAAAAAAAGGTGGAAATGGGTTTAAAAGTGATTTCGGCGGAGAAATATATATATATATATATATATATATATATATATATATATATATATATATATACGCGCACACACACACATATATATAAACGTATTCTCCGTTGAGATATTGCAGCCGCTGCTGTGTCCAGGCCCAGGAGCCTTAGCACTGTGCTGTGATGTCACTCAATACCACTGACATCACTAGGTGTAAACAACATCTCTCCTTTGCTGTGTATGTGACTATGGAGCTGTTTGGTGATGTCGTCTATTATGGCCTTCATAGAAGCAACAGGAGATTGTTGCATCCATCTAGAACCCTCAGAACTACAGTGCTATGATGTCACTCACTTCCACAGGCCTTGCAGAGTGTAAACAACAACAACCCAGCTTTGTTGTGTATGTAACCATAGGGATTTGTGATGTCACCTAGAACCTTCACAGCAGCGACAGCTTTATGAGGAGCATCAGCACTGCTCTGCCTGAGCAGAACCATCACCGCCATAGGTTGTCAAATAACCCGGATTTAACCCACACAGGTAAGTCCAATGGGGTGCAGGCATGTCCTCTATGCTTACAGCTTCCCGTGGGTGTTGGTTTGATACCGTTTGGGGACAGCCAAGGAGGCATCTGCAGGCAACAAAGGTAGGTGTGTGCTTGTGTGTGTGTTTCCTATGCAGATCCTAAGCCCAGTGTCACATGCAAGTAGGAGGAGTAAGAAGGGTTCCTGGCAAATCCGGGTTATGGATTGCATTTAAAAAGGCCCCGTGGGAGTGCAATGGGCCCCTGTCTTGCTGCTTAGCAATAATGGTATGGGTTTAGGTTCTGCTGTGTGTACTGGTGGTTGACTGCCCCCCAGCCCAGAGTGTGCATGGAAAATTGTCTGGCAGCCTCCCTGACAGCAAGCAGTGATAGTGCCCATGAAGGGGACCTTGTTGGGCCCGCCCCTTTCACGGTTATCGCTTCTCGGCCTTTTGGCTAAGATCAAGTGTAGTATCTGTTCTTATCAGTTTAATATCTGATACGTCCCCTATCTGGGGACCATATATTAAATGGATTTTTGAGAACGGGGGCCGATTTCGAAGCTTGCTTCCGTCGCCCTATGCATTGACCCGATATGGCAGTATCTTCGGGTACAGTGCACCACCCCCTTACAGGGTTAAAAAGAAAGATTCCTACTTTCATTGCTACCTGCTTGCTGGCTAGCCAGCTAGCCAGCCCTGTGGGCCTTGCTGCTGCTGCAGCCAAAAAACAAAAGGTGGTGCTGCTGCTGCTTCTGCTGCTTCTGCTTCTGCTTGTGTCTGGCCCCTGTTGGAGCGTCCAGGCACAGGACTTCTGCTGCTGCTGACTAAATGGCCTCCTTAATTGGATCATTTGAGTAGCCAGCACACCTGTGCAGGTAGGGCATGACATGATAGGCAGCTGCCTTGATAGCGGGTGGGTGCTGAATGTTCCTAATTGACAAAATAAGATTAATGCTTATGAAGAAATATAAAATCTCATCCCTTCCCCAATATCGCGCCACACCCCTACCCCTTAATTCCCTGGTTGAACGTGATGGACATATGTCTTTTTTCGACCGTACTAACTATGTAACTATGTAACATAACATGGGGGGGGGGGGGTCTCCTGGCTGTTCACACAGGTGTGTCATTGCTGTACATTGACCATGCATTGCTTCTGTGGTATTGCAAAGGCAAAGACAAATGCTTCCAGCCATCCATTGCACTAATGGATTGGTCATCAGCTGGCTGTCTATGTCCCGCATCAATATAGACCAAAGTACAGAGGGTTAGGCTATGCTATTGTGCACCTACCTGATGCATCAGAAGGTGCGAGGCCCTTGCTAAATTCTGTGCACAGACTTTGAGATCTATACTTTAGACTGTATCTAAACCTGCTCCAACATGGACTGACATTCTGGCCTACTTTCAGCCGATGCGACTTGTCTGTCGCTGAACAGTCGCTTTTTATGTATTCAGCACCTATGTATAATGTTGTAAAAATGCTCTAGAAGCTAAAGTCGCAGAAATGTCACACATATTTGGCCTGCAACTTTCTGTGCGACAAATTCAGACAGGAAAAATCAGTATAAATCCTTAGAAAATTATCCCCCAGTGTCTCCATCTGCTGGCGGTATTGAATAAGCATTGCTGCACTGATGGGGTATGCATTAGACGAAAAAAAAGAAGAAAAAGAAGAATAATACGCCCAGAAAAGAGGCGAAAAGGAGAAAAACGTAAAAAAACGTGAAAAAAAAGTAAGAGGAAGAGAAGGGAAAAAAAGGTGGAAATGGGTTTAAAAGTGATTTCGGCGGAGAAATATATATATATATATATATATATATATATATATATATATATACGCGCACACACACACATATATATAAACGTATTCTCCGTTGAGATATTGCAGCCGCTGCTGTGTCCAGGCCCAGGAGCCTTAGCACTGTGCTGTGATGTCACTCAATACCACTGACATCACTAGGTGTAAACAACATCTCTCCTTTGCTGTGTATGTGACTATGGAGCTGTTTGGTGATGTCGTCTATTATGGCCTTCATAGAAGCAACAGGAGATTGTTGCATCCATCTAGAACCCTCAGAACTACAGTGCTATGATGTCACTCACTTCCACAGGCCTTGCAGAGTGTAAACAACAACAACCCAGCTTTGTTGTGTATGTAACCATAGGGATTTGTGATGTCACCTAGAACCTTCACAGCAGCGACAGCTTTATGAGGAGCATCAGCACTGCTCTGCCTGAGCAGAACCATCACCGCCATAGGTTGTCAAATAACCCGGATTTAACCCACACAGGTAAGTCCAATGGGGTGCAGGCATGTCCTCTATGCTTACAGCTTCCCGTGGGTGTTGGTTTGATACCGTTTGGGGACAGCCAAGGAGGCATCTGCAGGCAACAAAGGTAGGTGTGTGCTTGTGTGTGTGTTTCCTATGCAGATCCTAAGCCCAGTGTCACATGCAAGTAGGAGGAGTAAGAAGGGTTCCTGGCAAATCCGGGTTATGGATTGCATTTAAAAAGGCCCCGTGGGAGTGCAATGGGCCCCTGTCTTGCTGCTTAGCAATAATGGTATGGGTTTAGGTTCTGCTGTGTGTACTGGTGGTTGACTGCCCCCCAGCCCAGAGTGTGCATGGAAAATTGTCTGGCAGCCTCCCTGACAGCAAGCAGTGATAGTGCCCATGAAGGGGACCTTGTTGGGCCCGCCCCTTTCACGGTTATCGCTTCTCGGCCTTTTGGCTAAGATCAAGTGTAGTATCTGTTCTTATCAGTTTAATATCTGATACGTCCCCTATCTGGGGACCATATATTAAATGGATTTTTGAGAACGGGGGCCGATTTCGAAGCTTGCTTCCGTCGCCCTATGCATTGACCCGATATGGCAGTATCTTCGGGTACAGTGCACCACCCCCTTACAGGGTTAAAAAGAAAGATTCCTACTTTCATTGCTACCTGCTTGCTGGCTAGCCAGCTAGCCAGCCCTGTGGGCCTTGCTGCTGCTGCAGCCAAAAAACAAAAGGTGGTGCTGCTGCTGCTTCTGCTGCTTCTGCTTCTGCTTGTGTCTGGCCCCTGTTGGAGCGTCCAGGCACAGGACTTCTGCTGCTGCTGACTAAATGGCCTCCTTAATTGGATCATTTGAGTAGCCAGCACACCTGTGCAGGTAGGGCATGACATGATAGGCAGCTGCCTTGATAGCGGGTGGGTGCTGAATGTTCCTAATTGACAAAATAAGATTAATGCTTATGAAGAAATATAAAATCTCATCCCTTCCCCAATATCGCGCCACACCCCTACCCCTTAATTCCCTGGTTGAACGTGATGGACATATGTCTTTTTTCGACCGTACTAACTATGTAACTATGTAACATAACATGGGGGGGGGGGGTCTCCTGGCTGTTCACACAGGTGTGTCATTGCTGTACATTGACCATGCATTGCTTCTGTGGTATTGCAAAGGCAAAGACAAATGCTTCCAGCCATCCATTGCACTAATGGATTGGTCATCAGCTGGCTGTCTATGTCCCGCATCAATATAGACCAAAGTACAGAGGGTTAGGCTATGCTATTGTGCACCTACCTGATGCATCAGAAGGTGCGAGGCCCTTGCTAAATTCTGTGCACAGACTTTGAGATCTATACTTTAGACTGTATCTAAACCTGCTCCAACATGGACTGACATTCTGGCCTACTTTCAGCCGATGCGACTTGTCTGTCGCTGAACAGTCGCTTTTTATGTATTCAGCACCTATGTATAATGTTGTAAAAATGCTCTAGAAGCTAAAGTCGCAGAAATGTCACACATATTTGGCCTGCAACTTTCTGTGCGACAAATTCAGAATGGAAAAATCAGTATAAATCCTTAGAAAATTATCCCCCAGTGTCTCCATCTGCTGGCGGTATTGAATAAGCATTGCTGCACTGATGGGGTATGCATTAGACGAAAAAAAAGAAGAAAAAGAAGAATAATACGCCCAGAAAAGAGGCGAAAAGGAGAAAAACGTAAAAAAACGTGAAAAAAAAGTAAGAGGAAGAGAAGGGAAAAAAAGGTGGAAATGGGTTTAAAAGTGATTTCGGCGGAGAAATATATATATATATATATATATATATATATATATATATACGCGCACACACACACATATATATAAACGTATTCTCCGTTGAGATATTGCAGCCGCTGCTGTGTCCAGGCCCAGGAGCCTTAGCACTGTGCTGTGATGTCACTCAATACCACTGACATCACTAGGTGTAAACAACATCTCTCCTTTGCTGTGTATGTGACTATGGAGCTGTTTGGTGATGTCGTCTATTATGGCCTTCATAGAAGCAACAGGAGATTGTTGCATCCATCTAGAACCCTCAGAACTACAGTGCTATGATGTCACTCACTTCCACAGGCCTTGCAGAGTGTAAACAACAACAACCCAGCTTTGTTGTGTATGTAACCATAGGGATTTGTGATGTCACCTAGAACCTTCACAGCAGCGACAGCTTTATGAGGAGCATCAGCACTGCTCTGCCTGAGCAGAACCATCACCGCCATAGGTTGTCAAATAACCCGGATTTAACCCACACAGGTAAGTCCAATGGGGTGCAGGCATGTCCTCTATGCTTACAGCTTCCCGTGGGTGTTGGTTTGATACCGTTTGGGGACAGCCAAGGAGGCATCTGCAGGCAACAAAGGTAGGTGTGTGCTTGTGTGTGTGTTTCCTATGCAGATCCTAAGCCCAGTGTCACATGCAAGTAGGAGGAGTAAGAAGGGTTCCTGGCAAATCCGGGTTATGGATTGCATTTAAAAAGGCCCCGTGGGAGTGCAATGGGCCCCTGTCTTGCTGCTTAGCAATAATGGTATGGGTTTAGGTTCTGCTGTGTGTACTGGTGGTTGACTGCCCCCCAGCCCAGAGTGTGCATGGAAAATTGTCTGGCAGCCTCCCTGACAGCAAGCAGTGATAGTGCCCATGAAGGGGACCTTGTTGGGCCCGCCCCTTTCACGGTTATCGCTTCTCGGCCTTTTGGCTAAGATCAAGTGTAGTATCTGTTCTTATCAGTTTAATATCTGATACGTCCCCTATCTGGGGACCATATATTAAATGGATTTTTGAGAACGGGGGCCGATTTCGAAGCTTGCTTCCGTCGCCCTATGCATTGACCCGATATGGCAGTATCTTCGGGTACAGTGCACCACCCCCTTACAGGGTTAAAAAGAAAGATTCCTACTTTCATTGCTACCTGCTTGCTGGCTAGCCAGCTAGCCAGCCCTGTGGGCCTTGCTGCTGCTGCAGCCAAAAAACAAAAGGTGGTGCTGCTGCTGCTTCTGCTGCTGCTGCTTCTGCTGCTTCTGCTTCTGCTTGTGTCTGGCCCCTGTTGGAGCGTCCAGGCACAGGACTTCTGCTGCTGCTGACTAAATGGCCTCCTTAATTGGATCATTTGAGTAGCCAGCACACCTGTGCAGGTAGGGCATGACATGATAGGCAGCTGCCTTGATAGCGGGTGGGTGCTGAATGTTCCTAATTGACAAAATAAGATTAATGCTTATGAAGAAATATAAAATCTCATCCCTTCCCCAATATCGCGCCACACCCCTACCCCTTAATTCCCTGGTTGAACGTGATGGACATATGTCTTTTTTCGACCGTACTAACTATGTAACTATGTAACATAACATGGGGGGGGGGGGTCTCCTGGCTGTTCACACAGGTGTGTCATTGCTGTACATTGACCATGCATTGCTTCTGTGGTATTGCAAAGGCAAAGACAAATGCTTCCAGCCATCCATTGCACTAATGGATTGGTCATCAGCTGGCTGTCTATGTCCCGCATCAATATAGACCAAAGTACAGAGGGTTAGGCTATGCTATTGTGCACCTACCTGATGCATCAGAAGGTGCGAGGCCCTTGCTAAATTCTGTGCACAGACTTTGAGATCTATACTTTAGACTGTATCTAAACCTGCTCCAACATGGACTGACATTCTGGCCTACTTTCAGCCGATGCGACTTGTCTGTCGCTGAACAGTCGCTTTTTATGTATTCAGCACCTATGTATAATGTTGTAAAAATGCTCTAGAAGCTAAAGTCGCAGAAATGTCACACATATTTGGCCTGCAACTTTCTGTGCGACAAATTCAGACAGGAAAAATCAGTATAAATCCTTAGAAAATTATCCCCCAGTGTCTCCATCTGCTGGCGGTATTGAATAAGCATTGCTGCACTGATGGGGTATGCATTAGACGAAAAAAAAGAAGAAAAAGAAGAATAATACGCCCAGAAAAGAGGCGAAAAGGAGAAAAACGTAAAAAAACGTGAAAAAAAAGTAAGAGGAAGAGAAGGGAAAAAAAGGTGGAAATGGGTTTAAAAGTGATTTCGGCGGAGAAATATATATATATATATATATATATATATATATATATATATACGCGCACACACACACATATATATAAACGTATTCTCCGTTGAGATATTGCAGCCGCTGCTGTGTCCAGGCCCAGGAGCCTTAGCACTGTGCTGTGATGTCACTCAATACCACTGACATCACTAGGTGTAAACAACATCTCTCCTTTGCTGTGTATGTGACTATGGAGCTGTTTGGTGATGTCGTCTATTATGGCCTTCATAGAAGCAACAGGAGATTGTTGCATCCATCTAGAACCCTCAGAACTACAGTGCTATGATGTCACTCACTTCCACAGGCCTTGCAGAGTGTAAACAACAACAACCCAGCTTTGTTGTGTATGTAACCATAGGGATTTGTGATGTCACCTAGAACCTTCACAGCAGCGACAGCTTTATGAGGAGCATCAGCACTGCTCTGCCTGAGCAGAACCATCACCGCCATAGGTTGTCAAATAACCCGGATTTAACCCACACAGGTAAGTCCAATGGGGTGCAGGCATGTCCTCTATGCTTACAGCTTCCCGTGGGTGTTGGTTTGATACCGTTTGGGGACAGCCAAGGAGGCATCTGCAGGCAACAAAGGTAGGTGTGTGCTTGTGTGTGTGTTTCCTATGCAGATCCTAAGCCCAGTGTCACATGCAAGTAGGAGGAGTAAGAAGGGTTCCTGGCAAATCCGGGTTATGGATTGCATTTAAAAAGGCCCCGTGGGAGTGCAATGGGCCCCTGTCTTGCTGCTTAGCAATAATGGTATGGGTTTAGGTTCTGCTGTGTGTACTGGTGGTTGACTGCCCCCCAGCCCAGAGTGTGCATGGAAAATTGTCTGGCAGCCTCCCTGACAGCAAGCAGTGATAGTGCCCATGAAGGGGACCTTGTTGGGCCCGCCCCTTTCACGGTTATCGCTTCTCGGCCTTTTGGCTAAGATCAAGTGTAGTATCTGTTCTTATCAGTTTAATATCTGATACGTCCCCTATCTGGGGACCATATATTAAATGGATTTTTGAGAACGGGGGCCGATTTCGAAGCTTGCTTCCGTCGCCCTATGCATTGACCCGATATGGCAGTATCTTCGGGTACAGTGCACCACCCCCTTACAGGGTTAAAAAGAAAGATTCCTACTTTCATTGCTACCTGCTTGCTGGCTAGCCAGCTAGCCAGCCCTGTGGGCCTTGCTGCTGCTGCAGCCAAAAAACAAAAGGTGGTGCTGCTGCTGCTTCTGCTGCTTCTGCTTCTGCTTGTGTCTGGCCCCTGTTGGAGCGTCCAGGCACAGGACTTCTGCTGCTGCTGACTAAATGGCCTCCTTAATTGGATCATTTGAGTAGCCAGCACACCTGTGCAGGTAGGGCATGACATGATAGGCAGCTGCCTTGATAGCGGGTGGGTGCTGAATGTTCCTAATTGACAAAATAAGATTAATGCTTATGAAGAAATATAAAATCTCATCCCTTCCCCAATATCGCGCCACACCCCTACCCCTTAATTCCCTGGTTGAACGTGATGGACATATGTCTTTTTTCGACCGTACTAACTATGTAACTATGTAACATAACATGGGGGGGGGGGGGTCTCCTGGCTGTTCACACAGGTGTGTCATTGCTGTACATTGACCATGCATTGCTTCTGTGGTATTGCAAAGGCAAAGACAAATGCTTCCAGCCATCCATTGCACTAATGGATTGGTCATCAGCTGGCTGTCTATGTCCCGCATCAATATAGACCAAAGTACAGAGGGTTAGGCTATGCTATTGTGCACCTACCTGATGCATCAGAAGGTGCGAGGCCCTTGCTAAATTCTGTGCACAGACTTTGAGATCTATACTTTAGACTGTATCTAAACCTGCTCCAACATGGACTGACATTCTGGCCTACTTTCAGCCGATGCGACTTGTCTGTCGCTGAACAGTCGCTTTTTATGTATTCAGCACCTATGTATAATGTTGTAAAAATGCTCTAGAAGCTAAAGTCGCAGAAATGTCACACATATTTGGCCTGCAACTTTCTGTGCGACAAATTCAGACAGGAAAAATCAGTATAAATCCTTAGAAAATTATCCCCCAGTGTCTCCATCTGCTGGCGGTATTGAATAAGCATTGCTGCACTGATGGGGTATGCATTAGACGAAAAAAAAGAAGAAAAAGAAGAATAATACGCCCAGAAAAGAGGCGAAAAGGAGAAAAACGTAAAAAAAACGTGAAAAAAAAGTAAGAGGAAGAGAAGGGAAAAAAAGGTGGAAATGGGTTTAAAAGTGATTTCGGCGGAGAAATATATATATATATATATATATATATATATATATATATATATACGCGCACACACACACATATATATAAACGTATTCTCCGTTGAGATATTGCAGCCGCTGCTGTGTCCAGGCCCAGGAGCCTTAGCACTGTGCTGTGATGTCACTCAATACCACTGACATCACTAGGTGTAAACAACATCTCTCCTTTGCTGTGTATGTGACTATGGAGCTGTTTGGTGATGTCGTCTATTATGGCCTTCATAGAAGCAACAGGAGATTGTTGCATCCATCTAGAACCCTCAGAACTACAGTGCTATGATGTCACTCACTTCCACAGGCCTTGCAGAGTGTAAACAACAACAACCCAGCTTTGTTGTGTATGTAACCATAGGGATTTGTGATGTCACCTAGAACCTTCACAGCAGCGACAGCTTTATGAGGAGCATCAGCACTGCTCTGCCTGAGCAGAACCATCACCGCCATAGGTTGTCAAATAACCCGGATTTAACCCACACAGGTAAGTCCAATGGGGTGCAGGCATGTCCTCTATGCTTACAGCTTCCCGTGGGTGTTGGTTTGATACCGTTTGGGGACAGCCAAGGAGGCATCTGCAGGCAACAAAGGTAGGTGTGTGCTTGTGTGTGTGTTTCCTATGCAGATCCTAAGCCCAGTGTCACATGCAAGTAGGAGGAGTAAGAAGGGTTCCTGGCAAATCCGGGTTATGGATTGCATTTAAAAAGGCCCCGTGGGAGTGCAATGGGCCCCTGTCTTGCTGCTTAGCAATAATGGTATGGGTTTAGGTTCTGCTGTGTGTACTGGTGGTTGACTGCCCCCCAGCCCAGAGTGTGCATGGAAAATTGTCTGGCAGCCTCCCTGACAGCAAGCAGTGATAGTGCCCATGAAGGGGACCTTGTTGGGCCCGCCCCTTTCACGGTTATCGCTTCTCGGCCTTTTGGCTAAGATCAAGTGTAGTATCTGTTCTTATCAGTTTAATATCTGATACGTCCCCTATCTGGGGACCATATATTAAATGGATTTTTGAGAACGGGGGCCGATTTCGAAGCTTGCTTCCGTCGCCCTATGCATTGACCCGATATGGCAGTATCTTCGGGTACAGTGCACCACCCCCTTACAGGGTTAAAAAGAAAGATTCCTACTTTCATTGCTACCTGCTTGCTGGCTAGCCAGCTAGCCAGCCCTGTGGGCCTTGCTGCTGCTGCAGCCAAAAAACAAAAGGTGGTGCTGCTGCTGCTTCTGCTGCTTCTGCTTCTGCTTGTGTCTGGCCCCTGTTGGAGCGTCCAGGCACAGGACTTCTGCTGCTGCTGACTAAATGGCCTCCTTAATTGGATCATTTGAGTAGCCAGCACACCTGTGCAGGTAGGGCATGACATGATAGGCAGCTGCCTTGATAGCGGGTGGGTGCTGAATGTTCCTAATTGACAAAATAAGATTAATGCTTATGAAGAAATATAAAATCTCATCCCTTCCCCAATATCGCGCCACACCCCTACCCCTTAATTCCCTGGTTGAACGTGATGGACATATGTCTTTTTTCGACCGTACTAACTATGTAACTATGTAACATAACATGGGGGGGGGGGGTCTCCTGGCTGTTCACACAGGTGTGTCATTGCTGTACATTGACCATGCATTGCTTCTGTGGTATTGCAAAGGCAAAGACAAATGCTTCCAGCCATCCATTGCACTAATGGATTGGTCATCAGCTGGCTGTCTATGTCCCGCATCAATATAGACCAAAGTACAGAGGGTTAGGCTATGCTATTGTGCACCTACCTGATGCATCAGAAGGTGCGAGGCCCTTGCTAAATTCTGTGCACAGACTTTGAGATCTATACTTTAGACTGTATCTAAACCTGCTCCAACATGGACTGACATTCTGGCCTACTTTCAGCCGATGCGACTTGTCTGTCGCTGAACAGTCGCTTTTTATGTATTCAGCACCTATGTATAATGTTGTAAAAATGCTCTAGAAGCTAAAGTCGCAGAAATGTCACACATATTTGGCCTGCAACTTTCTGTGCGACAAATTCAGACAGGAAAAATCAGTATAAATCCTTAGAAAATTATCCCCCAGTGTCTCCATCTGCTGGCGGTATTGAATAAGCATTGCTGCACTGATGGGGTATGCATTAGACGAAAAAAAAGAAGAAAAAGAAGAATAATACGCCCAGAAAAGAGGCGAAAAGGAGAAAAACGTAAAAAAACGTGAAAAAAAAGTAAGAGGAAGAGAAGGGAAAAAAAGGTGGAAATGGGTTTAAAAGTGATTTCGGCGGAGAAATATATATATATATATATATATATATATATATATATATATATATACGCGCACACACACACATATATATAAACGTATTCTCCGTTGAGATATTGCAGCCGCTGCTGTGTCCAGGCCCAGGAGCCTTAGCACTGTGCTGTGATGTCACTCAATACCACTGACATCACTAGGTGTAAACAACATCTCTCCTTTGCTGTGTATGTGACTATGGAGCTGTTTGGTGATGTCGTCTATTATGGCCTTCATAGAAGCAACAGGAGATTGTTGCATCCATCTAGAACCCTCAGAACTACAGTGCTATGATGTCACTCACTTCCACAGGCCTTGCAGAGTGTAAACAACAACAACCCAGCTTTGTTGTGTATGTAACCATAGGGATTTGTGATGTCACCTAG
This sequence comes from Hyla sarda, assembly GCF_029499605.1. Taxonomy (NCBI): domain Eukaryota; kingdom Metazoa; phylum Chordata; class Amphibia; order Anura; family Hylidae; genus Hyla; species Hyla sarda. The sequence continues at coordinate 26,561 of NW_026609315.1, forward strand.
AACCTTCACAGCAGCGACAGCTTTATGAGGAGCATCAGCACTGCTCTGCCTGAGCAGAACCATCACCGCCATAGGTTGTCAAATAACCCGGATTTAACCCACACAGGTAAGTCCAATGGGGTGCAGGCATGTCCTCTATGCTTACAGCTTCCCGTGGGTGTTGGTTTGATACCGTTTGGGGACAGCCAAGGAGGCATCTGCAGGCAACAAAGGTAGGTGTGTGCTTGTGTGTGTGTTTCCTATGCAGATCCTAAGCCCAGTGTCACATGCAAGTAGGAGGAGTAAGAAGGGTTCCTGGCAAATCCGGGTTATGGATTGCATTTAAAAAGGCCCCGTGGGAGTGCAATGGGCCCCTGTCTTGCTGCTTAGCAATAATGGTATGGGTTTAGGTTCTGCTGTGTGTACTGGTGGTTGACTGCCCCCCAGCCCAGAGTGTGCATGGAAAATTGTCTGGCAGCCTCCCTGACAGCAAGCAGTGATAGTGCCCATGAAGGGGACCTTGTTGGGCCCGCCCCTTTCACGGTTATCGCTTCTCGGCCTTTTGGCTAAGATCAAGTGTAGTATCTGTTCTTATCAGTTTAATATCTGATACGTCCCCTATCTGGGGACCATATATTAAATGGATTTTTGAGAACGGGGGCCGATTTCGAAGCTTGCTTCCGTCGCCCTATGCATTGACCCGATATGGCAGTATCTTCGGGTACAGTGCACCACCCCCTTACAGGGTTAAAAAGAAAGATTCCTACTTTCATTGCTACCTGCTTGCTGGCTAGCCAGCTAGCCAGCCCTGTGGGCCTTGCTGCTGCTGCAGCCAAAAAACAAAAGGTGGTGCTGCTGCTGCTTCTGCTGCTTCTGCTTCTGCTTGTGTCTGGCCCCTGTTGGAGCGTCCAGGCACAGGACTTCTGCTGCTGCTGACTAAATGGCCTCCTTAATTGGATCATTTGAGTAGCCAGCACACCTGTGCAGGTAGGGCATGACATGATAGGCAGCTGCCTTGATAGCGGGTGGGTGCTGAATGTTCCTAATTGACAAAATAAGATTAATGCTTATGAAGAAATATAAAATCTCATCCCTTCCCCAATATCGCGCCACACCCCTACCCCTTAATTCCCTGGTTGAACGTGATGGACATATGTCTTTTTTCGACCGTACTAACTATGTAACTATGTAACATAACATGGGGGGGGGGGGGTCTCCTGGCTGTTCACACAGGTGTGTCATTGCTGTACATTGACCATGCATTGCTTCTGTGGTATTGCAAAGGCAAAGACAAATGCTTCCAGCCATCCATTGCACTAATGGATTGGTCATCAGCTGGCTGTCTATGTCCCGCATCAATATAGACCAAAGTACAGAGGGTTAGGCTATGCTATTGTGCACCTACCTGATGCATCAGAAGGTGCGAGGCCCTTGCTAAATTCTGTGCACAGACTTTGAGATCTATACTTTAGACTGTATCTAAACCTGCTCCAACATGGACTGACATTCTGGCCTACTTTCAGCCGATGCGACTTGTCTGTCGCTGAACAGTCGCTTTTTATGTATTCAGCACCTATGTATAATGTTGTAAAAATGCTCTAGAAGCTAAAGTCGCAGAAATGTCACACATATTTGGCCTGCAACTTTCTGTGCGACAAATTCAGACAGGAAAAATCAGTATAAATCCTTAGAAAATTATCCCCCAGTGTCTCCATCTGCTGGCGGTATTGAATAAGCATTGCTGCACTGATGGGGTATGCATTAGACGAAAAAAAAGAAGAAAAAGAAGAATAATACGCCCAGAAAAGAGGCGAAAAGGAGAAAAACGTAAAAAAACGTGAAAAAAAAGTAAGAGGAAGAGAAGGGAAAAAAAGGTGGAAATGGGTTTAAAAGTGATTTCGGCGGAGAAATATATATATATATATATATATATATATATATATATATATATACGCGCACACACACACATATATATAAACGTATTCTCCGTTGAGATATTGCAGCCGCTGCTGTGTCCAGGCCCAGGAGCCTTAGCACTGTGCTGTGATGTCACTCAATACCACTGACATCACTAGGTGTAAACAACATCTCTCCTTTGCTGTGTATGTGACTATGGAGCTGTTTGGTGATGTCGTCTATTATGGCCTTCATAGAAGCAACAGGAGATTGTTGCATCCATCTAGAACCCTCAGAACTACAGTGCTATGATGTCACTCACTTCCACAGGCCTTGCAGAGTGTAAACAACAACAACCCAGCTTTGTTGTGTATGTAACCATAGGGATTTGTGATGTCACCTAGAACCTTCACAGCAGCGACAGCTTTATGAGGAGCATCAGCACTGCTCTGCCTGAGCAGAACCATCACCGCCATAGGTTGTCAAATAACCCGGATTTAACCCACACAGGTAAGTCCAATGGGGTGCAGGCATGTCCTCTATGCTTACAGCTTCCCGTGGGTGTTGGTTTGATACCGTTTGGGGACAGCCAAGGAGGCATCTGCAGGCAACAAAGGTAGGTGTGTGCTTGTGTGTGTGTTTCCTATGCAGATCCTAAGCCCAGTGTCACATGCAAGTAGGAGGAGTAAGAAGGGGTTCCTGGCAAATCCGGGTTATGGATTGCATTTAAAAAGGCCCCGTGGGAGTGCAATGGGCCCCTGTCTTGCTGCTTAGCAATAATGGTATGGGTTTAGGTTCTGCTGTGTGTACTGGTGGTTGACTGCCCCCCAGCCCAGAGTGTGCATGGAAAATTGTCTGGCAGCCTCCCTGACAGCAAGCAGTGATAGTGCCCATGAAGGGGACCTTGTTGGGCCCGCCCCTTTCACGGTTATCGCTTCTCGGCCTTTTGGCTAAGATCAAGTGTAGTATCTGTTCTTATCAGTTTAATATCTGATACGTCCCCTATCTGGGGACCATATATTAAATGGATTTTTGAGAACGGGGGGCCGATTTCGAAGCTTGCTTCCGTCGCCCTATGCATTGACCCGATATGGCAGTATCTTCGGGTACAGTGCACCACCCCCTTACAGGGTTAAAAAGAAAGATTCCTACTTTCATTGCTACCTGCTTGCTGGCTAGCCAGCTAGCCAGCCCTGTGGGCCTTGCTGCTGCTGCAGCCAAAAAACAAAAGGTGGTGCTGCTGCTGCTTCTGCTGCTTCTGCTTCTGCTTGTGTCTGGCCCCTGTTGGAGCGTCCAGGCACAGGACTTCTGCTGCTGCTGACTAAATGGCCTCCTTAATTGGATCATTTGAGTAGCCAGCACACCTGTGCAGGTAGGGCATGACATGATAGGCAGCTGCCTTGATAGCGGGTGGGTGCTGAATGTTCCTAATTGACAAAATAAGATTAATGCTTATGAAGAAATATAAAATCTCATCCCTTCCCCAATATCGCGCCACACCCCTACCCCTTAATTCCCTGGTTGAACGTGATGGACATATGTCTTTTTTCGACCGTACTAACTATGTAACTATGTAACATAACATGGGGGGGGGGGGTCTCCTGGCTGTTCACACAGGTGTGTCATTGCTGTACATTGACCATGCATTGCTTCTGTGGTATTGCAAAGGCAAAGACAAATGCTTCCAGCCATCCATTGCACTAATGGATTGGTCATCAGCTGGCTGTCTATGTCCCGCATCAATATAGACCAAAGTACAGAGGGTTAGGCTATGCTATTGTGCACCTACCTGATGCATCAGAAGGTGCGAGGCCCTTGCTAAATTCTGTGCACAGACTTTGAGATCTATACTTTAGACTGTATCTAAACCTGCTCCAACATGGACTGACATTCTGGCCTACTTTCAGCCGATGCGACTTGTCTGTCGCTGAACAGTCGCTTTTTATGTATTCAGCACCTATGTATAATGTTGTAAAAATGCTCTAGAAGCTAAAGTCGCAGAAATGTCACACATATTTGGCCTGCAACTTTCTGTGCGACAAATTCAGACAGGAAAAATCAGTATAAATCCTTAGAAAATTATCCCCCAGTGTCTCCATCTGCTGGCGGTATTGAATAAGCATTGCTGCACTGATGGGGTATGCATTAGACGAAAAAAAAGAAGAAAAAGAAGAATAATACGCCCAGAAAAGAGGCGAAAAGGAGAAAAACGTAAAAAAACGTGAAAAAAAAGTAAGAGGAAGAGAAGGGAAAAAAAGGTGGAAATGGGTTTAAAAGTGATTTCGGCGGAGAAATATATATATATATATATATATATATATATATATATATATATATATATATATATATATATATACGCGCACACACACACATATATATAAACGTATTCTCCGTTGAGATATTGCAGCCGCTGCTGTGTCCAGGCCCAGGAGCCTTAGCACTGTGCTGTGATGTCACTCAATACCACTGACATCACTAGGTGTAAACAACATCTCTCCTTTGCTGTGTATGTGACTATGGAGCTGTTTGGTGATGTCGTCTATTATGGCCTTCATAGAAGCAACAGGAGATTGTTGCATCCATCTAGAACCCTCAGAACTACAGTGCTATGATGTCACTCACTTCCACAGGCCTTGCAGAGTGTAAACAACAACAACCCAGCTTTGTTGTGTATGTAACCATAGGGATTTGTGATGTCACCTAGAACCTTCACAGCAGCGACAGCTTTATGAGGAGCATCAGCACTGCTCTGCCTGAGCAGAACCATCACCGCCATAGGTTGTCAAATAACCCGGATTTAACCCACACAGGTAAGTCCAATGGGGTGCAGGCATGTCCTCTATGCTTACAGCTTCCCGTGGGTGTTGGTTTGATACCGTTTGGGGACAGCCAAGGAGGCATCTGCAGGCAACAAAGGTAGGTGTGTGCTTGTGTGTGTGTTTCCTATGCAGATCCTAAGCCCAGTGTCACATGCAAGTAGGAGGAGTAAGAAGGGTTCCTGGCAAATCCGGGTTATGGATTGCATTTAAAAAGGCCCCGTGGGAGTGCAATGGGCCCCTGTCTTGCTGCTTAGCAATAATGGTATGGGTTTAGGTTCTGCTGTGTGTACTGGTGGTTGACTGCCCCCCCAGCCCAGAGTGTGCATGGAAAATTGTCTGGCAGCCTCCCTGACAGCAAGCAGTGATAGTGCCCATGAAGGGGACCTTGTTGGGCCCGCCCCTTTCACGGTTATCGCTTCTCGGCCTTTTGGCTAAGATCAAGTGTAGTATCTGTTCTTATCAGTTTAATATCTGATACGTCCCCTATCTGGGGACCATATATTAAATGGATTTTTGAGAACGGGGGCCGATTTCGAAGCTTGCTTCCGTCGCCCTATGCATTGACCCGATATGGCAGTATCTTCGGGTACAGTGCACCACCCCCTTACAGGGTTAAAAAGAAAGATTCCTACTTTCATTGCTACCTGCTTGCTGGCTAGCCAGCTAGCCAGCCCTGTGGGCCTTGCTGCTGCTGCAGCCAAAAAACAAAAGGTGGTGCTGCTGCTGCTTCTGCTGCTTCTGCTTCTGCTTGTGTCTGGCCCCTGTTGGAGCGTCCAGGCACAGGACTTCTGCTGCTGCTGACTAAATGGCCTCCTTAATTGGATCATTTGAGTAGCCAGCACACCTGTGCAGGTAGGGCATGACATGATAGGCAGCTGCCTTGATAGCGGGTGGGTGCTGAATGTTCCTAATTGACAAAATAAGATTAATGCTTATGAAGAAATATAAAATCTCATCCCTTCCCCAATATCGCGCCACACCCCTACCCCTTAATTCCCTGGTTGAACGTGATGGACATATGTCTTTTTTCGACCGTACTAACTATGTAACTATGTAACATAACATGGGGGGGGGGGGGTCTCCTGGCTGTTCACACAGGTGTGTCATTGCTGTACATTGACCATGCATTGCTTCTGTGGTATTGCAAAGGCAAAGACAAATGCTTCCAGCCATCCATTGCACTAATGGATTGGTCATCAGCTGGCTGTCTATGTCCCGCATCAATATAGACCAAAGTACAGAGGGTTAGGCTATGCTATTGTGCACCTACCTGATGCATCAGAAGGTGCGAGGCCCTTGCTAAATTCTGTGCACAGACTTTGAGATCTATACTTTAGACTGTATCTAAACCTGCTCCAACATGGACTGACATTCTGGCCTACTTTCAGCCGATGCGACTTGTCTGTCGCTGAACAGTCGCTTTTTATGTATTCAGCACCTATGTATAATGTTGTAAAAATGCTCTAGAAGCTAAAGTCGCAGAAATGTCACACATATTTGGCCTGCAACTTTCTGTGCGACAAATTCAGACAGGAAAAATCAGTATAAATCCTTAGAAAATTATCCCCCAGTGTCTCCATCTGCTGGCGGTATTGAATAAGCATTGCTGCACTGATGGGGTATGCATTAGACGAAAAAAAAGAAGAAAAAGAAGAATAATACGCCCAGAAAAGAGGCGAAAAGGAGAAAAACGTAAAAAAACGTGAAAAAAAAGTAAGAGGAAGAGAAGGGAAAAAAAGGTGGAAATGGGTTTAAAAGTGATTTCGGCGGAGAAATATATATATATATATATATATATATATATATATATATATATATACGCGCACACACACACATATATATAAACGTATTCTCCGTTGAGATATTGCAGCCGCTGCTGTGTCCAGGCCCAGGAGCCTTAGCACTGTGCTGTGATGTCACTCAATACCACTGACATCACTAGGTGTAAACAACATCTCTCCTTTGCTGTGTATGTGACTATGGAGCTGTTTGGTGATGTCGTCTATTATGGCCTTCATAGAAGCAACAGGAGATTGTTGCATCCATCTAGAACCCTCAGAACTACAGTGCTATGATGTCACTCACTTCCACAGGCCTTGCAGAGTGTAAACAACAACAACCCAGCTTTGTTGTGTATGTAACCATAGGGATTTGTGATGTCACCTAGAACCTTCACAGCAGCGACAGCTTTATGAGGAGCATCAGCACTGCTCTGCCTGAGCAGAACCATCACCGCCATAGGTTGTCAAATAACCCGGATTTAACCCACACAGGTAAGTCCAATGGGGTGCAGGCATGTCCTCTATGCTTACAGCTTCCCGTGGGTGTTGGTTTGATACCGTTTGGGGACAGCCAAGGAGGCATCTGCAGGCAACAAAGGTAGGTGTGTGCTTGTGTGTGTGTTTCCTATGCAGATCCTAAGCCCAGTGTCACATGCAAGTAGGAGGAGTAAGAAGGGTTCCTGGCAAATCCGGGTTATGGATTGCATTTAAAAAGGCCCCGTGGGAGTGCAATGGGCCCCTGTCTTGCTGCTTAGCAATAATGGTATGGGTTTAGGTTCTGCTGTGTGTACTGGTGGTTGACTGCCCCCCAGCCCAGAGTGTGCATGGAAAATTGTCTGGCAGCCTCCCTGACAGCAAGCAGTGATAGTGCCCATGAAGGGGACCTTGTTGGGCCCGCCCCTTTCACGGTTATCGCTTCTCGGCCTTTTGGCTAAGATCAAGTGTAGTATCTGTTCTTATCAGTTTAATATCTGATACGTCCCCTATCTGGGGACCATATATTAAATGGATTTTTGAGAACGGGGGCCGATTTCGAAGCTTGCTTCCGTCGCCCTATGCATTGACCCGATATGGCAGTATCTTCGGGTACAGTGCACCACCCCCTTACAGGGTTAAAAAGAAAGATTCCTACTTTCATTGCTACCTGCTTGCTGGCTAGCCAGCTAGCCAGCCCTGTGGGCCTTGCTGCTGCTGCAGCCAAAAAACAAAAGGTGGTGCTGCTGCTGCTTCTGCTGCTTCTGCTTCTGCTTGTGTCTGGCCCCTGTTGGAGCGTCCAGGCACAGGACTTCTGCTGCTGCTGACTAAATGGCCTCCTTAATTGGATCATTTGAGTAGCCAGCACACCTGTGCAGGTAGGGCATGACATGATAGGCAGCTGCCTTGATAGCGGGTGGGTGCTGAATGTTCCTAATTGACAAAATAAGATTAATGCTTATGAAGAAATATAAAATCTCATCCCTTCCCCAATATCGCGCCACACCCCTACCCCTTAATTCCCTGGTTGAACGTGATGGACATATGTCTTTTTTCGACCGTACTAACTATGTAACTATGTAACATAACATGGGGGGGGGGGGTCTCCTGGCTGTTCACACAGGTGTGTCATTGCTGTACATTGACCATGCATTGCTTCTGTGGTATTGCAAAGGCAAAGACAAATGCTTCCAGCCATCCATTGCACTAATGGATTGGTCATCAGCTGGCTGTCTATGTCCCGCATCAATATAGACCAAAGTACAGAGGGTTAGGCTATGCTATTGTGCACCTACCTGATGCATCAGAAGGTGCGAGGCCCTTGCTAAATTCTGTGCACAGACTTTGAGATCTATACTTTAGACTGTATCTAAACCTGCTCCAACATGGACTGACATTCTGGCCTACTTTCAGCCGATGCGACTTGTCTGTCGCTGAACAGTCGCTTTTTATGTATTCAGCACCTATGTATAATGTTGTAAAAATGCTCTAGAAGCTAAAGTCGCAGAAATGTCACACAT
>NW_026609316.1:0-34976 GCF_029499605.1 Hyla sarda
GGGCACCCTTTGAGCCCCTTAGAGAGGTGTCTCTCCGCCTCCTTTCTTGGAAGGTGGCGTTTCTTGTTGCTATCACCTCCATCCGGAGGGTGTCTGAACTGGCAGTTCTTTCCTGCTGTTCTCCGTTTCTGATGATCTGCCAGGACAAGGTCGTTTTCCGGTCAGTTCCTTCCTTTTTGCCTAAGGTGGTCTCGGCCCTTCATCTCAATGAGGACATTTGTCCTCTCGTCCTTTTGTCCGGCTCCTTCTCTTCCTAAGGAGCGCTTACTACACAAGCTGGATGTAGTTTGGGCTGTTCGGTCTTATCTCTCCATCACTTCTTCGTTTCTTCAGTGTGATTCCTTTTTCGTCCTTACGGAAGGTCGTCGCAAGGGACTACCTGCTTCCAAGGCCACCATTTCTCGGTGGATTCGGTCCGCCATTGCGGAAGCCTATCACTGTAAGGGGAAGATTCCTCCTTTCAGGGTTGTGGCTGATTCCACACATTCTGTTGGGCATCCTGGGCTCTCCAGAATAGAGCCTCGGCCACGCAGATTTGCAAGGCGGCTACCTGGTCGTCTTTGCACACTTTCTCGAGGTTTTCCCGAGTTCATACTTTCGCATCGGCTGATGCTAGTCTGGGTCGTAAAGTGTTGCAGGCGGCAGTGGATCAGCCGTCTGCCTGATTACTTATCTGCCCACCCAAGGGACGGCTTTGATACGTCCCACGGTCTGTGTCCCCCAATGGAGCCGATAGAGAAAGAGATTTTACGGTAAGTGTTTAAAAAAATCTCCTTTTCTCTAAGGATCCATTGGGGACACAGCTCCCGCCCTTTTTGGGTTTTTCCTTTTGGTTCTCTGTCTGAGGGTGTGTTCAGTTATGTTTTTTTTCTTCTGGTTCTCGAACAGTTTTGTGTTTTTCTTTGCCCTATTGCTCTCGAACTTAAACTGACGAGCTCAGAGCCTGAAGGCGGGTATATCCTGCTGGGAGGAGCTGACTTTTTTTTATTACCATAGTGTCACCCCTCCTAGAGACAGCAGCATACACCCCACGGTCTGTGTCCCCCAATGGATCCTTCGAGAAAGATTTTGCGGTAAGTGTTAAAAAATCTCCTTTTTGAGGGCATTATCCCATTTTATATTGTTAATGGCTTCTCTGAGTTGGTCAAGCTTTGCCTTCCTAAAGTTCATTGTTTTTGTGGCTCCTCAAGAGATTCCCTTATTGAAGAACAAGTTATAATGTATTATATTATGATCACTATTTCCTAGGTGTCCTTCAAATTGCACATTAGTTACTCTGTCAGGTCTGTTGGTTAATATTAAGTCTAGTACGCTGCCCCCACTGGTCGGGCTCTGCACCATTTGGGACAGAGAATTGTCTTTAGCTATAGTCAGAAACCTGTTTCCTTTATGAGGTTCACAGAACTCAGTCTCCCAATTTATATCAGGATAGTTAAAGTCCCCCATTTATTATCAACTCATTCTGATTTGCTGCCTTGTTTGTTTGCCTCATTAACTCTTCTGCTTCTTCCATTATGTTAGGTGTTTACTATAAGCCACTAATCAGAATTTTATTATTTTTATCTCCATATATTTCTACCCATAATGACTCCACAATATCGTTTCCCTCCCGTATATCCTCCCGCAGTGCGGCCTTCAGACTGGACTTTACATAAAGAGACTCCTCCCCCTTTCCGTTTTGTCCGATCCTTCCTGGATAGACTATATCCCTGTATGTTGACTGCCCAGTCACAGGTATCATCCAACCAAGTCTCTGTTATACCCACTATGTCATAATCCTCCTCAGACATCAACCACTGCAGTTCATCAGTTTTATTGGACAGACTTCTGGCATTAGTCAACATGCAATTCAATCAATGGCATATGGTATTTCTTCCTTTTGAAGCCTATCCCTATTAACTATTCTAACCTCTCCCTCCGCTCCACCCCCAGGTACATTTAATAAGTCCCCCCTCTCTATCTACACTATCTTCACCCTCTATGTTGTAGGTTCCCTCCCCCCCAGTCTCTAGTTTAAACACTCCTCCACCCTTCTAGTCATCTTTTCCCCAAGCACAGCTGCACCCTCCCCATATTATAAGTAGATAAAGGTAATTCTGAGAGAGATATAGGTCGAAGACACATAAAATATAAATGTACATGACAGGATGTTCAGGATGAGCAAAATATAACTTTTTTTTAGGGGGGGGGGGGTCTGACAGGTACGCTTTAAGTCACCCCTTTTTCCCCATTTTGAATTAAAATGTAAACAAAAAGGAACATAAACATACATGGTATTGCTGCGTGCGTAAATGCCCAAACTATTAAAATATAACATTAACAATACTGCGTACTCAATGGTGTAAATGTAAAAAGAAAATACCAAATACCAGGATTTTTGGACTCTTCATATACCAGAAAAAAAATAAGTTATTAAAGTCCCATCAAAACAAAAATGTTATCGATTTAAAAACTACAGATCAGTCAAAACATGAGCTCTCATACATCCCTGCATATGGAAAAATAAGAGATAAAGAGGTCGGAAGAGGGAAATTTTATTCATAATATTTATTTTTTCCAAAAAGATCTGATTTTTAGGTTGTAAATGAAAACAGAAAAAAATATATAATTTTTATTGAAAAGTGCACTGCGTAGAATCTACAACATTGTAGATTATTTTTTTTATTTTTTGGTGGTAAAAGGAGTGTCAAAGTATAATTGGTGGCACATAAAACAAGCCCTGATATATTTTAGGTCTGTAAGGGGAAGTTGAAAGTGTTATGGCTATTAGAAGGCGACGAGGAAAAAAACAATACCTCCCCCCCCCCCCCCCCCCCGTTCCCAGTCCTTAACCCCTTAAGGACGCAGGACGTAAATGTACGTCCTGGTGAGGTGGTACTTAACGCACCAGGACGTACATTTACGTCCTATGCATAACCGCGGGCATCGGAGCGATGCCCGTGTTATGCGCGGCTGATCCCGGCTGCTGATCGCAGCCAGGGACCCGCCGTCAATGGCCGACGCCCGCGATCTCGCGCGCGTCCGCCATTAACCCCTCAGGTGCCGGGATCAATACAGATCCCGGCATCTGCGGCAGTGCGCGATTTGAATGAATGATCGGATCGCCCGCAGCGCTGCTGCGGGGATCCGATCATTCATAACGCCGCACGGAGGTCCCCTCTCCTTCCTCCGTCCGGCTCCCGGCGTCTCCTGCTCTGGTCTGTGATCGAGCAGACCAGAGCAGGAGATGACCGAAAACACTGATCTGTTCTATGTCCTATACATAGAACAGATCAGTATTAGCAATTATGGTATTGCTATGAATAGTCCCCTATGGGGACTATTCAAGTGTAAAAAATTAAAAAAAAAAATGTTAAAGTAAAAGTAAAAAAAAAGTGAAAAATCCCCTCCCTCAATAAAAAAGTAAAACGTCCGTTTTTTCCTATTTTACCCCCAAAAAGCGTAAAATTTTTTTTTTATAGACATATTTGGTATCGCCGCGTGCGTAAATGTCCGAACTATTAAAATAAAATGTTAATGATCCCGTACGGTGAACGGCGTGAACGGGGAAAAAAAAGTCCAAAATTCCTACTAATTTTTTAATACATTTTATTTAAAAAAAAAATTATAAAAAATGTATTAAAAGTTTTTTATATGCAAATGTGGTATCAAAAAAAAGTACAGATCATGGCGCAAAAAATGAGCCCCCATACCGCCGCTTATACGGAAAAATAAAAAAGTTAGAGGTCATCAAAATAAAGGGATTATAAACGTACTAATTTGGTTTAAAAGTTTGTGATTTTTTTTTAAGCGCAACAATAATATAAAAGTATGTAATAATGGGTATCATTTTAATCGTATTGACCCTCAGAATAAAGAACACATGTCATTTTTACCATAAATTGTATGGCGTGAAAACGAAACCTTCCAAAATTAGCAAAATTGCGTTTTTCGTTTTAATTTCCCCACAAAAAGTGTTTTTTGGTTGCGCCATACATTTTATGATATAATGAGTGATGTCATTACAAAGGACAACTGGTCGCGCAAAAAAACAAGCCCTCATACTAGTCTGTGGATGAAAATATAAAAGAGTTATGATTTTTAGAAGGCGAGGAGGAAAAAATGAAAAACGTAAAAATTAAATTGTCTGAGTCCTTAAGGCCAAAATGGGCTGAGTCCTTAAGGGGTTAAATCCCTACACAATAGAGCAACGCAACAGCGCCGTAGAGGGTGGAGACTACACTATACCAAGCCAGGCACATGAAATGCGGAGGAGGAATTAAAGTACAGGGTGGGCCATTTATATGGATACACCTTAATAAAATGGGAATGGTTAGTGATATTAACTTCCTGTTTGTGGCACATTAGTATATGTGAGGGGGGAAACTTTTCAAGATGGGTGGTGACCGTGGCGGCCATTTTGAATTTGGACATTTTGAATCCAACTTTTGTTTTTCCAATAGGAAGAGGGTCATGTGACACATCAAACTTATTGGGAATTTCACAAGAAAAACAACGATGTGCTTTGTTTTAACATAACTTTATTCTTTCATGAGTTATTTACAAGTTTCTGACCACTTATAAAATGTGTTCAATGTGCTGGCCATTGTGTTGGATTGTCAATGCAACCCTCTTCTCCCACTCTTCACCCACTGATCACAACACCGCAGGAGAAATGCTAGCACAGGCTTCCAGTATCCGTAGTTTCAGGTGCTGCAGAATGGGCAAAACAAAAATTGGAACAGGACCCTCAGTTTACGCAGATCTTGTTCATTGATGAGGCAAACTTTTATGTGAATGGTGAAGTTAACAAACAAAACCACCGCTATTGGTCTGACACTAACGCCCTTTGGATAGATCCCTCCAAGACTGTTGGAACACAAAAATTGATGGTATGGTGTGGTATATGGGGTACAAAGATAGTCGGGCCATTCTTCATCAATGGAAACCTGAAGGCCACTGGATATGCGAAATTGCTACATAATGATGTGTCTCCCTCTTTATACACTGAAGCTGGCACATTCCCGGAGTTTTTCCAGCAAGATGGTTGCACCACCACATTATGGGTGTCAGGTCCGAGCATTCCTAGATGAAGAGATTCCTGGAAAGGTCTCCCGATCTGACCCCTTTAGACTTTTATCTTTGGGGTCATCTGTAGACAATTGTCTATGCTGTGAAGATACGAGATGTGCAGCACCTGAAACTACGGATACTGGAAGCCTGTGCTAGCATTTCTCCTGCGGTGTTGCTATCAGTGTGTGAAGAGTGGGAGAAGAGGGTTGCATTGACAATGCAACACAATGGGCAGCACATTGAACACCTTTTATAAGTGGTCAGAAACTTGTAAATAACTCATGAAAGAATAAAGTTACGTTAAAACCAAGCACATCATTGTTTTTCTTGTGAAGTTCCCAATAAGTGTGATGTCACATGACACTCTTACTATTGAAAAAAACTAAAGTTGGATTCAAAATGGTCGACTTCAAAATGTCCGCCATGGTCACCACCCATCTTGACAAACAGGAAGTTAATATCACTAACCATTTCCATTTTATTAAGGTGTATCCATGTAAATGGCCCACCCTGTAGTACTCCAGAATAAGAAAACCTATCAAATCCCCTCCATTTTATGTTCAGTCAATGAATGCGAAATTGGGGGAGTTGGCTTTATGAAATAGGGGGCTTGAACATTAGAGGGGATTTCACAATTTGTTTAATATATCGCAATGGCATATTGAAATAATCGCAATTGCACACTTTCCCCATATCGTTGCCCTAATGTCCACCATTGACCCTGAATGCGCGGCTGATGATAGCAGCCATCTCTGACAGTCAATGAAGCAATCTTAGCTCCTACACTCACTTTATAGAGAAAACACAGCTTGGTTGTTATCAAGACACAAGTTTGTCCTTTTTGTCCTTATCAACTTCATTTTTGCACTTTTTTGTTTTTTTCCACCTCATCCTCTAAAAATCCTAACCCTTTCAATTTAATACCTACAGACCTGAGGGCTTGTTTTTTTGTACCACAAACATTAATTTGTATTGGCATCAATCATTTCACTTCAAAATCTAAGGCAAAAAAAAAAAAAAAAAACATTTTTTGGGGGGGAATTGAAGAAAATAACTAAATTTTGTAACTTTTGAGGGGGTTCCGTTTCGACACAGTGCACTTTTTAGTAAAAATGATACACAATCTTTATGCTGTAGGTCCATAGGTTTACATCAATACCTAAATTATATTATACTTTAAAAAGAAAAAAAAATTTTGCCGAAAATTTGTATGTTTAACCTCTACAGGACATAGGGCGTATGGATACGCCCTCCATCCCGAGTCCTTAAGGACCGAGGGCGTATCCATACGCCCGTGGGAATTCCGGCCCCCACCGCTAGCCGGTTGGGGACCGGAGCCGGATGCCTGCTGAAATCGTTCAGCAGGCATCCCGGCATATCGCCCAGGGGGGTCATTATGCCCCCCCATGTCGGCGATCGCCGCAGATCGCTGGACAATTCAGTCCAGCGATCTGCGGCGATTCCGGGTCAATCGGGTCTCCGGTGACCCGGAATTACTGGCTGTTCGGGGCCGTCTCTGAAGGCCCCGAACAGCCAGAGCCTGCAGGGGTGAGGTGGCACTGGTGCCACCTCACGATCGCCCTGATTCGTCGGCCGGATTACTGGCCGACCAATCAGGGCGCCTGCTGCGGGTGTCACTCCCGCACCCGCTCCGCCCCTCTTCCGGAGGACGTGAGCGGGTGCGGGACGTGCACCCCGGGTGCTGGGGACCCCGATCCCCGGCGTCAATGTTGGGATCGGGGCCCCAGGAGCAGCGGCGGCGGCGGAACTGACACCATTCGGCTGGATCGTTGGAGGTGAGTGACATCCTTCTGTTGCTTAGCAACAGCTCCCAGCATGCAAAAAGGGCATGCTGGGAGCTGTAGTTATGCAACAGCAGGAGGCAGACCACCACAACTCCCAGCATTCCCTTATGGGCATGCTGGGACTTATGGTTTTGCAACAGCTGGAGGCACATTTCTTCTATGGAAAAGTGTACCTTCAGCTGTTGTATAACTGTTTTTTTTACCTAACTCAGTGTTTCACGACCGGTGTGCCTCCAGCTGTTGCAACCTACAACTCAGCAGTCACCGTACACCATGCACCGTACATGCTGGGAGTTGAAGTTTTGCAACAGCTGGAGGCACACTGGTTGTGAAACACTGAGTTGGGTCACAAACTCAGTGATACATAACCAGTGTGCCTACAGTTGTTGCAAAACTACAACTCTCAGCAGTCACCGACAGCGAACGGGCATGCTGGGAGTTGTAGTTATGCAACAGCTGGATGTCCGTCCCCCCAATGTGAACGTACAGGGTACACTCACATGGGCGGAGGATTACAGTAAGTATCTGGCTGCAAGTTTGAGCTGCCGCAAACTTTCTGCTGCAGCTCAAACTGCCAGCGAGAAACTACTGTGAACCCCCGCCCTTGCGACTGTACCCTAAAAACACTACACTAGCACAAAAAATAAAATAAAAAGTAAAAAACACTACATATGCACATACCCCTACACAGCCCCCCTCCCCTCCCCAATAAAAATGAAAAACGTCTAGTACGCCACTGTTTCCAGAATGGAGCCTCCAGCTGTTGCAAAACAACTCCCAGTATTGTCGGACAGCCGTTGACTGTCCAGGCATGCTGGGAGTTTTGCAACAGCTGGAGGCACCCTTTTTTGGAATCACTGGCGTAGAATTCCCCTATGTCCACCCCTATGCAAGTCCCTAATTTAGGCCTTAAATGCACATGGCGCTCTCACTTTGGAGCCCTGTCGTATTTCAAGGCAACAGTTAAGGGTCACATATGGGGTATCGCCGTACTCGGGAGAATTTGTGTTAAAAATTTTGGGGGGTATTTTCTGCTTTTACCCTTTTTAAAAATGTAAAATTTTTGGGAAAACAAGCATTTTAGGTAAAAAAAAAATTTTTTTTTTTACATATGCAAAAGTCGTGAAACACCTGTGGGGTATAAAGGTTCACTTAACCCCTTGTTACGTTCCCCGAGGGGTCTAGTTTCCAAAATGATACGCCATGTGGGTTTTTTTTTTTGCTGTCCTGGCACCATAGGGGCTTCCTAAATGCGGCATGCCCCCAGAGAAAAATTTGCTTTAAAAAAGCCAAATGTGACTCCTTCTCTTCCGAGACCTGTAGTGCGCCAGCAGAGCACTTTTCACCCCCATATGGGGTGTTTTCTGAATCAGGAGAAATTGGGCTTCAAATTTTTAGGGGTATTTTCTGCTATTACCCTTTTTAAAAATTAAAAATTTTGGGGAAAACAAGCATTTTAGGTAAAATTTTTTTTTTTTTTTTGACATTTGCAAAAGTCGTGAAACACCTGTGGGGTATTAAGGTTCACTTTATCCCATGTTACATTCCCCGAGGGGTCTTGTTTCCAAAAGGGTATGCCATGTGGGTTTTTTTTTTTGCTGTTCTGGCACCAGAAGGGCTTCCTAAATGCAACATGCCCCCCAAAAACCATTTCATAAAAACGTACTCTCCAAAATCCCCTTGTCGCTCCTTCGCTTCTGAGCCCTCTACTGCGCCCGCCGAACACTTTACATAGACATATGAGGTATGTCCTTACTCGAGAGAAATTGGGCTACAAACACAAGTAAAAATTTTGTCCTTTTACCCCTTGTAAAAATTCAAAAATTGGGTCTACAAGAACATGTGAGTGTAAAAAATGATGATTGTTAATTTTCTCCTTCACTTTGCTGCTATTCGTGTGAAACACCTAAAGGGTTAAAACACTTACTGAATGTCATTTTGAATACTTTGGGGGGTATAGTTTTTATAATGGGGTCATTTATGGGGTATTTCTAATATGAAGACCCTTCAAATCCACTTCAAACCTGAACTGGTCCCTGAAAAATACTGAGTTTGAAAATTTTGTGAAAAATCGGAAAATTGCTGCTGACCGTTGAAGCCCTCTGATGTCTTCCAAAAGTAAAAACTCATAAATTTTATGATGCAAACATAAAGTAGACCTATTGTATATGTGAACCAAAAAAAAAAATGTATTCGGAATATCCATTTTCCTTACAAGCAGAAAGCTTCAAAGTTAGAAAAATGCAAAATTTTCAAATTTTTCATCAAATTTACGGATTTTTCACCAAGAAAGGATGCAAGTATCGACAAAAATTTACCACTATGTTAAAGTAGAATATGTCACGAAAAAACAGTCTCGGAATCAGAATGATAACTTAAAGCATCCCAGAGTTATTAATGCTTAAAGTCACAGTGGTCAGATGTGCAAAAAAACGCTCCGGTCCTTAAGGCCAAAATGGGCTCCGTCCTGAAGGGGTTAACATTGTCCTCTTCTTTCTCCGTTTATGGGGATGTGTGAGGGCTGATTTTTTATTTTCTGTGCTGTGATCTGTAGTATTTATCGGTACCATTTTTGTTTTGATGGGACTTTTTAATATATATTATATAATTTTTTTTATATATTATATTTAAAAAAATAATGTATAAAAAATTTTTTTTTATATCAGGAGTGACCAAAAAAATAAACGCAATTCTGGACTTTTGTATCCTTTTTACGTATACGCCATTGGCACTGGGTTTTAATTTAAGTTCAAAGCTGTCAGTGGCATCTACAGGGACATTTAAATTCTCCCTGGTGGTCTGGGGGGGGGGGGGGGGGGGGGAATCGCCCAAACCCCTGCAGAGGTGTGTGTGTGTCTTATGAAGCAAAGCTGTGTGTGTGTGTCTATTATGAAGCGGAGATGTAGTCAGCTACATTACCATCTGAGACATGGACCATACTACCTCTGAGGCTGAGACCTCAGAGCCTACAACTTGGTCTGGGGAATGGCTTACTGCAGAATCTCTATGGTAAGCCAGGCCTCCTTTATGATGTGATTCCCAACCAGGGTGCCTCCAGCTGTTGCAAAACTATGACTCCCAGCATGCCCGGACAGCCTCTGGTTTCCTGGGCATGAGGCGGGTGCAAGCGGGCCCAATCGCAGCCCGGGTCACTGGCAGCAGAGTAGATGCAAAGCAAAGAAGTTGTCCCACAGCACTCCAAAATGGTGGATAACAAAGTGTTTATTGCCTCATGGTAGGATACAACGTTTCGACCGTCACCACGGTCTTTTTCAAGCATGCAATGTGACACACACATCCCATTTTTATATGGGTTACATACAAATTACAATCAGTGAACAATAAAGCAGAATAAGTGAAATACATAACAGTGTTGATGCAAAAAATATATGAAAAAACATATCACAGTGAGTACTGTATCTAACGCATAATAGTACTGTATCTAAAGATGATAAAGTGACAACGTTGCTGTACATTATATACATAAGTGTCCCATGTCGTGTACAGTGTTAAAGACATAATTACAGTGCAGGTGTAAGGTTAAAAGTAATCAAGGGGAAATCCTAATGATCAAACACTCACCCATCTGGAGTCAGTGGCGGCCATTACCTGCCGCCGTGTGTACACACGGCTGTACAGGATTCCGCAAGCTAGACCGGAGCACAGCCAATCACAGGGAGGCGTATGGCGCTGCTATGCAACGCCGCTGTGTCGCACTCACTGTGCTTCCGGATACCGTGTGCGCCATGTTGCTTTTCATCTGTTGATTTTCAATTTGCATTTTAAATTTTTTACTCAATTTTTGACATCTTTTCACACAACCACCACACTTTACATAGTTACATAGTTAGTATGGTTGAAAAGACATACGTCCATCAAGTCCAACCAGGGAATTGAAGGGAAGGGGATAAGGGAAAGGGATGTAGTTTTATAATTCTGCATAAGCATTAATGTTGTTTTGTTCCAGGAATGTATCTAACCCTGTTTTAAAGCTGTTAATTTTTCCTGCTGTGACCAGTTCCTGAGGTAGACCGTTCCATAAATTCACAGTCCTCACGGTAAAGAAGGCGTGTCGCCCCTTTAGACTAAACCTCATCTTCTCCAGACGGAGGGAGTGCCGCCTCGTCCTTTGGGGGGGTTTAACCTGGAACAGTTTTTCTCCATATTTTTTGTATGGGCCATTTATATACTTATATACGTTTATCATATCCCCCCTTAAACGTCTCTTCTCAAGACTAAACAATTGTAACTCCTTTAATCGCTCATCATAGCTAAGATGTTCCCATAAACCCATGCTGGCTATCACTTATAATACTATTATCCCCTATGTATTCCTGTATGTAATCCCTTATAAGTCCTTCAAACAATTTACCCACAATGCACGTTAGACTTACCGGTCTATAATTGCCTGGCGAAGACCTAGAGCCCTTCTTGAAGATTGGTACCACAGTAGCCTTGTGCCAGTCCCTTGGCACAATACCAGACACCAGAGAATCTCTAAATATCATGAACAGATGTTACTGAACTTACCTCTCTAAGAACTCTTGGGTGTAGTCCATCCGGCCCTGGAGATTTGCTTACATTTACTTTACTTAACTTACCTTGTACAATCTCTACATTAAGCCAGTTCAATACATTATATGATGTGTTACCAGCACTGACCTGGCCAATGTCAGCTCCTTCTTCCATAGTATATACAGAACTAAAGAACCCATTCAGTAGCTCCGTCTTCTCTTGATCGCCTGTGACAACCTCCCCATTATCATTATTAAGGGGTCCTACATGCTCTTTCCTTGTTTTTTTTTTGTATTTATATATCTAAAAAAATATTTAGGATTAGTTTTGCTTTCTTTGGCCACCTGTCTCTCATTTTGAATTTTTGCTGTTTTTATTACATTTTTACAGAATTTATTAAGCTCCTTGTACTGTTTAACCCCTTAAGGACACATGACGTTCTCATACGTCTCCATTTCCGAGTCCTTAAGGACACATGACGTATGAGAACGTCATGTGTTTTACCGGCCCCCCGTAACCATCTGGAGCGGAGCCGGTGCCCGATGCCTGCTGAAATCGTTCAGCAGGCATCGGGGCATATCGCCCAGGGGGGTCATTATGACCCCCCATGTCGGCGATGGCCGCAGATCGCTGGACAATTCAGTCCAGCAATCTGCGGCGGATTCCGGGTCAATCGGGTCTCCAGTGACCCGGAATTATTGGCTGATCGGGACCGTCAGAGACGGCCCCGAACAGCCAGAGCCAGCAGGGGTGAGGTGGCACTGGTGCCACCTCACGATCGCCCTGATTCGTCGGCCGGATTACCGGCCGACCAATCAGGGCGCCTGCTGCGGGTGTCACTCCCGCAACCCGCTCCGCCCCTCTTCCGGAGGACGTGAGCGGGTGCGGGACGTGCACCCCGGATGCTGGGGACCCCGATCCTCGGGGCCCCAGGAGCAGCGACGGCGGCGGAGACGACGAGGGACTGACCTGGTGCAGCGAGGATCGTTGGAGGTGAGTGACAGCCTCCTGCTGTTGCTTAGCAACAGCTCCCAGCATCCAAAAAGGGCATGCTGGGAGCTGTAGTTATGCAACAGCAGGAGGCAGACCACCACAACTCCCAGCATTCCCTTATGGGCATGCTGGGACTTGTAGTTTTGCAACAGCTGGAGGCACATTCTTTCTATGGAAAAGTGTACCTTCAGCTGTTGTGTAACTACAACTCCCAGCTTGCACAATCAGCTAAAGTGCATGCTGGGAGTTGTAGTGGTGCATCTGGTGGATGCATAACTACAACTCCCAGCATACCCGTTGGCTGTCGGTGACTGCTGAGAGTTGTAGTTTTGCAACAGCTGAAGGCACACTGAGTTAAGTAGCAAACCAGTGTGTCTCCAGCTGTTGCATAACTACAATCCCCAGCATCCCCAGCCAAAGTAGTATGCCTCCAGCTGTTGCATAATTACAACACCCAGCATGCCCTTCCGCTGTCCGTACATGCTGGGGGTTGTAGCTTTTGCAACAGCTGAAGGCACTCTGGTTGCAAAACACTGAGTTTGTTACCAAACTCGGTGTTTCACAACCAGTGTGCCTCCAGCTGTTGCAAAACTACAACTCCCAGCATGCACTGATTGACCGTACATGCTGGGAGTTGTAGTTTTGCAACAGCTGGATGTCCCCCCCCCCCCCCAATGTGAATGTACAGGGTACACTCACATGGGCGGAGGATTACAGTAAGTATCCGGCTGCAAGTTTGAGCTGCGTCAAATTTTCTGCCGCAGCTCAAACTGCCAGCGAGAAACTACTGTGAACCCCCGCCCGTGTGACTGTACCCTAAAAACACTACACTACACTAACACAAAATAAAAAGTAAAAAACACTACATATACACATACCCCTATACAACCCCCCTCCCCTCCCCAATAAAAATGAAAAACGTCTGGTACGCCACTGTTTCCAAAACGGAGCCTCCAGCTGTTGCAAAACAACTACTCCCAGTATTGCCAGATAGCCGTTGACTGTCCAGGCATGCTGGGAGTTTTACAACAGCTGGAGGCCCCCTGTTTGGGAATCACTGGCGTAGAATTCCCCTATGTCCACCCCTATGCAAGTCCCTAATTTAGGCCTCAAATGCGCATGGCGCTCTCACTTTGGAGCCCTGTCGTATTTCAAGGCAACAGTTTAGGGCCACATATGGGGTATCGCCGTACTCGGGAGAAATTGCCTAACAAATTTTGGGGGGTATTTTCTGCTATTACCCTTTTAAAAAATGTTAAATTTTTGGGAAAACAAGCATTTTAGGTAAACAAATATATATTTTTTTACATATGCAAAAGTCGTGAAACACCTGTAGGGTATTAAGGTTCAAATTACCCCTTGTTACGTTCCCCGAGGGCTCTAGTTTCCAAAATGGTATGCCATGTGTTTTTTTTTTTGCTGTCCTGGCATCATAGGGGCTTCCTAAATGCGGCATGCCCCCAGAGAAAAATTTGCTTTCAAAAAGCCAAATGTGACTCCTTCTCTTCTGAGACCTGTAGTGCACCAGCAGAGCACTTTTCACCCCCATGCGAGGTGTTTTCTGTATCGGGAGAAATTGGGCTTCAAATTTTGGGGGGTATTTTCCGCTATTACCCTTTTTAAAAATGTAAACATTTTGGGAAAACAAGCATTTTAGGTAAAAAAAAAAAATTTTTTAACACCTGTAGGGCATTAAGGTTCACGTTACCCCTTGTTACGTTCCCCGAGGGGTCTAGTTTCCAAAATGGTATGCCATGTGTTTTTTTTTTTTGCTGTTCTGGCACCATAGGGGCTTCCTAAATGCGGCATGCCCCCAGAGAAAAATTTGCTTTAAAAAAGCCAAATGTGACTCCTTCTCTTCTGAGACCTGTAGTGCGCCAGCAGAGCACTTTTCACCCCCATGCGAGGTGTTTTCTGTATCGGGAGAAATTGGGCTTCAAATTTTGGGGGGTATTTTCTGCTATTACCCTTTTTAAAAATGTAAAATTTTTGGGAAACCAAGCATTTTAGGTAAAAAAAATATATATTTTTTTTACATATGCAAAAGTCGTGAATCACCTGTAGGGTATTAAGGTTCACTTTACCCCTTGTTACGTTCCCTGAGGGGTCTAGTTTCCAAAATGGTATGCCATGTGTTTTTTTTTTTTGCTGTCCTGGCACCATAGGGGCTTCCTAAATGCGGCATGCCCCCCAAAAACCATTTGTCGCTCCTTCCTTTCTGAGCCCTCTACTGCGCCCGCTGAACAATTAACATAGACATATGAGGTATGTGCTTACTCGAGAGAAATTGGGTTTCAAATAAAAGTAAAAATTTTCTCCTTTTTACCCCTTGCAAAAATTCAAAAATTGGGTCTACAAGAACATGCGAGTGTAAAAAATGAAGATTTAGAATTTTCTCCTTCACTTTGCTGCTATTCCTGTGAAACACCTAAAGGGTTAATACACTTACTGAATGTTGTTTTTTTGAATACTTTAGGGGGTGTAGTTTTTATAATGGGGTCTTTTATGGGGTATTTCTAATATGAAGACCCTTCAAATCCACTTCAAAACTGAACTGGTCCCTGAAAAATAGCGAGTTTGAAAATTTTGTGAAAAATTTCAAAATTGCTGCTGAACTTTGAAGCCCTATGGTGTCTTCCAAAAGTAAAAACTCATAAATTTTATGATGCAAACATAAAGTAGACATATTGTATATGTGAACCCAAAAAAAATATATTTTGAATATCCATTTTCCGTACAAGCAGAGAGCTTCAAAGTTAGAAAAATGCAAAATTTTCATTTTTTTTCATCAAATTTTGGGATTTTTCACCAAGAAAGGATGCAAGTTACCATAAAATTTTACCACTAAGTTAAAGTAGAATATGTCACGAAAAAACAATCTCGGAATCAGGATGATAACTAAAAGCATTCCAGAGTTATTAATGTTTAAAGTGACAGTGGTCAGAATTGCAAAAAACGCTCCGGTCCTTAAGGTGTAAAATGCCCTGGTCCTTAAGGGGTTAAATGTTATAGCTGACCCATCAGATTTGAATTTTTTGAAGGCTATTTTTTTGTTGTTTATTGCTCTTTTAACATCATTTGTCAGCCATGTAGAATTTAGTTTTAATCGTTTATATTTGTTCCCCTTTGGTATATATTTAGCTGTATAGTTATTTAGAGTTGATTTAAAGATGTCCCATTTACCTTCTGTATCAGTATTTGAGAACACCCCCCCCCTCCCTCCTCCCTTCCCTCCCACCTTCCCTCCCCCTTACCCCCTTCACACCTTCTTTTTCACATAGATTTCACATACATCACACACACATTCTTTGCCTATAGCACTTCCTCACTTTTCAATTCAACCATTCCATACACGCCCCACACAAGTGTTCACCAGCTCCTACACTTTTTTATTAACACACATGTTCAACAATTTTTTACATTCTGTATCTACACATATTATGACACACCTTTCACCCATTCATCAGATCCCTACACATATACAGCTCCCCTGTCCAGCATTAACACCCACACATGCATCGGGTTTAATGCCCGACACCTTCATGGCCGTCACATCCTCATCTCCTCCAGACGCGCATGCGCCGATTTCGGGCACTATCTGCCCTCAAGCAACATGGCGCACACGGTATCCGGAAGCACAGTGAGTGTGCGCGGACCGTGCGACACAGCAGCGTTGCATAGCAGCGCCATACGCCTCCCTGTGATTGGCTGTGCTCCGGTCTAGCCTGCGGAATCCTGTACAGCCGTGTGTACACACGGCGGCAGGTAATGGCCGCCACTGACTTCAAATGGGTGAGTGTTTGATCATTAGGATTTCCCCTTGATTACTTTTAACCTTACACCTGCACTGTAATTATGTCTTTAACACTGTACACGACATGGGACACTTATGTATATAATGTACAGCAACGTTGTCACTTTATTATCTTTGCGTTAGATACAGTACTCACTGTGATATGTTTTTTCATATATCTTTTGCATCAACACTGTTATGTATTTCACTTATTCTGCTTTATTGTTCACTGATTGTAATTTGTATGTAACCCATATAAAAATGGGATGTGTGTGTCACATTGCATGCTTGAAAAAGACCGTGGTGACGGTCGAAACGTTGTATCCTACCATGAGGCAATAAACACTTTGTTATCCACCATTTTGGAGTGCTGTGGGACAACTTCTTTGCTTTATATATTTGTTACTGCGCCTGCGTGAGAGACTGAAAGCACTTCCAGATATGAGATCCCGGTCATGAGACCAGTCTGGTCACATGACCCGTTGTCCCGGCAACTGTCAACACTGTGTGCGAGGCTCGCAAGAGCACAGGCTGTCAAACCTGCTGAGAGCAGATGTTAACCCTAAGTGAACCAAACCTGCTGAGAGCAGATGTTAACCCTAAGTGAACCAAACCTGCTGAACAATATGCAGAATTAGGTGTAGTGCATCAGTACTGTGGATATAAGTGACCCAGATGAGGGAAGTAATCCATGAAACTAGCAGAAGAACAAGAAGAATCAAAAGAAGAGTGAATAAAATATAGTAGAGAAATATAAACTAATAAAATTGTATGGATAATGAAAAATTAAAAATAGACAAGACAGACAGATAGACAAAATGGACAAAATAAGAATAAAAATGTAAAAAAAAAATATATAGAAAATTAAAAATACGTAATAGAAAAATTTATAATGAAAACAAATATTATTTTGAGGAATCCTATTTATTTTAGCTGTATATCATACAGTAAATATTGTGATGGTGACAGCCTGTGCTCTTGCGATCCTGAAACACTGCCTCTGCCTTGCACACAGTGTTGACAGTTGCCGGGACAACGGGTCATGTGACCATACTGGTCTCATGACAGGGATCTCATATCTGGAAGTGCTTTCAGTCTCTCACGCAGGCGCAGTAACTAATTACCCACGCTTGCAGCACCATTACATGGATCAGGTGAATGCCTCCCCTTCATTGTTCAGTATGTATGGATTTCTATGAATCGTTTTGTGTACACATGTGTTGCATATCTTCTTGTTATATGTAATTTAACTATGAATTGTATTTTTCAAGCTATGTTTTTAATATTTTTACTATTACTCTGCACAGTATGCACTAGTGCACTTTATATACCAGTATGCACTATTTTCTACATGAATTTATATTTACACTTATATAGTTTTTATTTTATTTGTATTAATGATCACTTTATGAAATTGTTTGGCACTTATGATTTGTATGGGCATAAAAGCCCTCATAGGTTTGTGTATCACTATGCTTGAAAAAGGCTCCAGGAGGAGCTGAAACGTTGTAATGCTGACATGAGATATTAAATCACTTATTTTGTTGGAGTGCTGCGCCTGTTTCTGGTCTTTATCTTGGATGGACTCTGATCAAGTCCTTTGGGACGCTGGCACCAATTTTTTGGTTGGACTGGATAAGTAGTGCTGCTTTATTTTGGGATTATATATATATATATATATATATATATATATACACACCGTATTTATCGGGGTATACCACGCACTGGCCTATAACACGCACCCTCATTTTACCACGGATATTTGGGTAAAAAAAGTTTTTTACCCAAATATCCATGATAAAATGAGGGTGCATGTGTGCACCCCGATATACCCCCAGGAAAGGCAGGCGGAGAGTGGCCGTCGCTGCCCGCTTCTCTCCCCCTGCCTTTCCTGGGGTCTAGAGCGCTGCTGTCGGCCCTTTTCACCCCCTGGGGGAGAGAAGCGGCGCCGACAGCCAGGGGGAGAGAAGGGGCAGCGGCACCCATTGCCGGCGCTGCTGCCCCGTTGCCTCCCCCCATCCCCGGTGGCATAATTACCTGAGTCGGGTCCGCGCTGCTGCAAGCCTCCGGCGTGCGTCCCCTGCGTCGTTGCTATGCACGGCGCGGCGCTCTGACGTCATGCGCTGCGCCGTTCAGCGCATAGCAATGACGCCGGCGACGCACGACGGAGGCCTGGAGCAGCACGGACCCGACTCAGGTAATTATGCCACCGGGGATGGGGGGAGGCAACGGGGCAGCGGCGCCGGCAATGGGTGCCGCTGCCCCTTCTCTCCCCCTGGCTGTCGGCGCCGCTTCTCTCCCCCTGGCTATCGGCGTCGGCACCGATAGTCAGGGGGACAGAACGGGCAGCGGCGCCGATAACCAGGGGGTGAAAAGGGCCGACAGCAGCGCTCTAGACCCCAGGAAAGGCAGGGGGAGAGAAGCGGGCAGCGACGGCCTCTCTCCCCCTGCCTTTCCTGGGGGTGTATCGGCGTATAACACGCACACAGACTTTAGGCTAAAAATTTTAGCCTAAAAAGTGCGTGTTATACGCCGATAAATACGGTATATATAATATATGTGTGTAATATATATGTGTGTGTACATTATATATATATATATATATATATATATATATATATATATATATATATATATATATATAATGTGTGTGTGTGTGTGTGTAATATATGTGTGTGTATATATATATGTGTGTGTGTGTGTGTGTGTGTGTGTGTGTAAAAGATGTCTACTACACACAATTACTGTATGAAAAAATACACTGCTCAAAAAAAAAATAAACACAATGTAACTCCAAGTCAATCACACTTCTGTGAAATCACACTGACCAACTCAGGAAGCAACATTGACAGTCAATTTCATATGCTGTTGTGCAAATAGAACAGACAACAGGTGGAAATTATAGGAAATTAAGAAGACACCCCCAATAAGTGGTTCTGCAGGTGGTGACCACAGACCACTTCTCAGTTCCTATGCTTCCTGGCTGATGTTTTGGTCATTTTTGAATGCTGGCGGTGCTTTCACTCTAGTGGTAGCATGAGACGGAGCCTATAACCCACACAAGTGGTTCAGGTAGTGCAGCTCATCCAGGATAGCACATCAATGCGAGCTGTGGCAAGAAGGTTTGCTGTGTCTGCCAGCATAGTGTCCAGAGCATGGAGACTCTACCAGGAGACAGGCCAGTACATCAGGAGACATGGAGGAGGCCGTAGGAGGGCAATAACCCAGCAGCAGGACTGCTAACTCTGCCCTTTGTGCAAGGAGGAGCACTGCCAGAGTCCTGCAAAATGACCTCCAGCAGGCCACAAATGTGCATGTGTCCACTCAAACGGTCAGAAACAGACTCCATAAGGGTGGTATGAAGGCTCAACGTCCACAGCCCAACACCGTGCAGGATGTTTGGCATTTGCCAGAGAACACGAAGATTGGCAAATTCGCCACTGGCGCCCTGTGCTCTTCACAGATGAAAGCAGGTTCACCTGAGCACATGTGACTGACGTGACAGTCTGGAGACAAAAGCAGGATGGGAATGATTTCTTAGTAATATTCCAAGCATTGAGGCTGGCCAAGGGACTGGGGCACAAAACGCCAGTTAGGAGGAAGTGAGCACAGAGCGGCAGCAAAGAATGCTGGGACATGTAGTTTAACCCCTTAACAACCAAGGACGTATATTTACGTCCTTGGCCGGCTCCCGCGATATAACGTGGTGACCCCGCGTCATATCTGGTCGGTCCCGGTCTGAAGCCGGGACCCGGGGCTAATAGCGCACGGCAGCGATCACAGTGCCGCACGCTGTTAACCCCACTAAAATGAAAGTGAAAGCTTCCCCTCTGCTCAGTGGGGCTGATCGGGACCACCTCAGTGAAAATGCGGTGTCCCGATCAGCTGAGACACGAGCGGAGGTCCTCTTACCTTCCTGCAGCGTGTCCCTTTGGCGATTGATTGCTCCAAGCCTGAGATGCAGGCTTGAGCAATCGACCGCCGATAACAGCAGTGTGTGCAATGTTATAGCCCCCTATGGGAGCTATAACACTGCAAAAAAAAAAATTTTAAAGTTTGTCATTTAACCCTTTCCCTAATAAAAGTTTGAATCACCCCCCCTTTTCCCATTAAAAAAATGTAAATAAATAAAAACATATGTGGTATCGTCGGCTGCGTAAATGTCGGCGCGGTCAATGGCGTACAAGCAAAAAAAATTCCAAAGTACAAAATAACGTATTTTGGGTCACTTTTTATATAATGAAATAATAAATAAAAAGCGATCAAAAAGTCCGATCAATACCAAAATGGTAAAATAAAAAAGTTATAGAGGTCAGAAGATGACAATTTTAAACGTATACATTTTTCAGTATGTAGTTACGATTTTTTACAGAAGTATGACAAAATCAAACCTATATAAGTAGGGTATCATTTTAATCATATGGACCTACAGAATAAAGATAAGGTGTCATTTTTACCGAAAAATGTACTGCGTAGAAACGGAAGCCCCCAAAAGTTTTTTCTTCAATTTTGTCGCACAATGATTTTTTTCATTTCGCTGTAGATTTTTGGGTAAAATGACTGTCACTGCAAAGTAGAATTGGTGGCGCAAAAAATAAGCCATCATGTGGATTTTGAGGTGCAAAATTGAAAGGGTTATGATTTTTAAAAGGTGAAGAGGAAAAAACGAAAGTGCAAAAACTGAAAAACCCGTGGTCCTTTAAGGGGTTAAAGACAGCATGCGGGGAAGGGAGTAGGATGGCAGAAAGGCATAGCAGAGCCATGTACAGGAGATAAAAAGGTCACAGTAGAATAATAGATCCAAGGTTTAATGTCCTTTTTTTATTTTTATTTAATTTTTTTAAATTCCATTCGTTGGATAACCCCTTTAAGGTGCGGGGGATGACTTATATTGTAGCGGCCAGATGATGCGCAAGTAGCGTGAAACATGTTGCTCTTGCAATGCACTGGCTGTATGTACTCCTAATTGGATATGGAGTAAAGCATTTTTAAGAAGATTTGGTGAGTGCAGCCCTATTTATTCCCCTCTTATTGTTAAAACTAAAAATATTGGCACCCTGAGAGAGGATGAAGCTGTAAATGTTGTATAGTTGGACTTTTCTAAGGCATTTCGTACTGTGCTGCATAAAAAGATTAGCAGATAAAATGAGGATGCTGGGGCTAGGCTGTAAATGGATTAACAACTGGCTCAGTCGGGATGGGGGGGATTCAATGTAACTTATTATGGTTGGGTGAAAGTTACAAGTGGGGTACCACAGGGGGTCAGTACTTGGTTCACTTCTTTTCAATATGTTTAATATTAATGACCTTGTAGAGTGATTACATAGTAGTAGATTTTCTGTATAAGCAGATGACACTTAAATGGGTGATCACCACAGAGGATAACTATATTACAAAGGTATCTGGGGAAGCTGGAGGCTTGGGCACAGACATGGCAAATTAAGTTTAATGTGGATAACTGTAAGGTGATGCACTTAGGCTGTATAAACAAAATGTACAATTATATGCTAAATAATAAAACATGAGGTAAAACTTCTACGGAAAAGAACTTAGGGGTATTGGTTGACAGTAAGCTCAACTTTAGTGACCAGTGCCAGGCAGCGGCTGCCAAGGCTAACAAAGTCATGGGATGTATCAAAAGAAGCATAGAGGTTCGGGACAGAAATATAGTTTTGTCTCTGTAAAAATCATTAGTCAGACCGCACATGGAATATTGTGTCCTGCTTCGGGCGCCTGTGTATAGGAGGGACATGGCTGAACTGGAAAGGGTGCAGAGGAGGGTGACTAAGATAATTGGTGGTATGGGAGGTTTACAGTACCAAGACAGGTTATCAAGCTTGGGGTTATTTAGTTTGGAGAAAAGACGACTTAGGGACGATATGATCACAATGTAAAAATATATAAACTGACAGTGCTGAGATCTTTGTATTGATCTTATTATACCTAGGCCCGATAACTATGACAAGGGGGCATCCTCTAAGTCTAGAGAAAAGTTCAAGGGGGCCTGGATGTTTTTGTAGAAAACAGTAACTTTACGGGTACTAGATTTATGGGGATAGGACGTTTATCCAGGTATTTATTCTGGTTGGCAATTTGCATCAGCCTCATGTATTTTATTTTTTTTATTTACATTTTTTGCCTACCTCCGGATCAACACAGTAGGGCTTTAGGTTGAACATAATGAACCAGAAAGCTGCATATTACTGAGCACAGTGATGCCACCCCCCCCCCCCCCCCTCCCCAATAACCAAGGGCTGGCACAGCATTTGAACAGTTGTTCAGGTCACATTCGGCTATGTGGCACGTTTTACTTCACATCACCGACACATAAGCCTGGTTATTCCCTATCGGGTGTGTCCACATCAGCTATTGGGAGTGTCCCCTATTTCGAGGGTGCAATTACATTAAAGGGGTTATCTGGGTTTTAAAACTAACATTTAAAACATAAGGGGGAAGACAGAACAATTACTAATTAGATGTCTTTTAACACCTTAAGGATGCAGGGTGTACATGTATGCCCTGCGCCTGCTCCCTTGCTATGATGCGGTGCTAAGCGGGACCAACTCGGTGTCCTGATCAGCTGTGAGGACGGAGGGCCCTTACCTGCCGCCTTGCCGTCCGATCTCTTCCTCGATGCTCCAGGCAGGCTGGAGCAATCGAGCACAGATAACATTGATCAATGCTATGCATGTAGTTGTTTTTTTTTTTTTTTTTTTTAAGTAGTAAGATAAAATAAAACCTACATGAATTGGGTATCCTTGTAACCGTATGGCCCTACAGAATAAAGATAAGGGGTCACTTTTACCGGAATGGGCACTTTGTAGAAACCCATAAATAGTTTATTGGGGTTTCGCTGTAGATCTTGTGGTGAAATGACTGATGTCATTACAAAGTAAAATTGGTAGTGCTTAAAACAAGCCCTCATATAGTTCTGTAGGAGGAAAACTGAGTGTTTAGCTTTTTCCTCACATTCTAAAAATCATAAGTGAAAAAAACAGAAAAACCCGAAGTCCTTAAGGGGTTAAAGTTCTACCCCGATGCTGCGACAGCTACCAATGTGCAGAGCCCAGAGTTCGAAACATCACAGATCATGTGACATTCTCAGAACTCATCTTCTCACACTGGAGCAGTGTGTCTGCACAGGAAAGAACAGACAGACATGGAAGTTGTGTGCAGACTGTCCATGCTGCCTGCTGCTGCTAGTGAGCCTGTCCTGCCCTTGGTAGTTCTTACTATCCTTTCACATGATCTACTGCTTTTCACATGATCTACTGCTCCTGCTGGGCTGTCTGCTCCATGCACAGAAGATCCTCACTCCCGGCAGTGCTGCCGCCCCTCCCCCGCTCTGTCACAATGTTCATTAGCAGTGAGGCCACTATTCCTGGTCTATATGATGGCTGACAGCTGAGCCTGGTAACGCATGGGAGACGTCCTGCGTGCACAAAACAAGTAGGGGAGCCCTACTGGACTGATTATTAACCAACAGACCTGACCGAGTAACTAATGTGCAAGTAGGACACCTTGGAAATAGTGATAATAATATAATACATTATAACTTGTTCTTCAATAAGGGGATCTCGAGGAGCCACAAAAACAATGAACTTTAGGAAGGCAAAGTTTGATCAACTCAGAGAAGCCCTTAATATAAATTGGGATAATGTCCTCAAAAACAAGAATACTGACACTAAATGGGAGACTTTTAAAAATATCAAATACTCACTGTAACATGTATATACTTTATGGTAATAAAAGGGTCAGATAAACAAGAAATCCAATATGGATGAATAAAAATGTTAAGGGGGCAATAAATGACAAAAATAAAGCATTTAAACTACTAAAACAGGACGGCAGTGAAGAAGCCTTAAAAAGCTATAGAGAAAAATGTAAAATATGTAAAAAAAAAAAATTTAAAAAAGATAAAAGCTGCAAAAATAGAGTAAAATTAACCCCCAAATATTTTTTTAACAATATGAATAGCAAAAAGATGAAAAATGAAAGTGTAGGCCCTTTAAAAAAATTAGGAAGAAATTTTGTAAACTGGGATCAGGAAAAAGCAAATATATTAACTCCTTAAGGACCAATCGCAACTGTCATGAAATTTTAGTGTAATAACCTGCACACAGCCTTGTGCTGTGTGCAGGTGTTGTGTACAGCAATTATTTTACCTCATATTTGCAGGCTTTCGTGACGCTAAAAAGTGCTTTTAATCAAAGCCACTGACGGTCGGATAGGCGTGGTGCGAGGTATGCAATGCCCCGCCGCCATCACGCATGCACAGCGTTCCCAGCACTGAGATACAAAGTGGGCTGGGAACGCTGTGCATGCGCCCTTCAACTAATGTAACGTGCGCGCTGCTGCGTGTCATCCAGCAAGCACTCGCTCCTCCAGCAAGCGCTCGCTCCCATGCTCTCTGCACCTAGCCCTGCGTAGGCGCACTGAGCAGGGCGGCAGGAGCGAGCGCTTGCTGGATGACACACAGCAGCACGCACATTACAATAGTTGAAGGGCGCATGCGCTGGGACCTGTGTGTCAATCTCACAGCGGTCCCAGCACGGAGATACAAAGTGTGCGTGTGGGTGGGCGCGGCGGGGCATTGCATACCTTGCACCACGCCTATCCGACCATCAGTGGCTTTGATTAAAAGCATTTTTTAACGTCACGAAAGCATGAGGTAAAATAATTGCTGTACACAACACCTGCACACAGTACAAAGGCTGTGTCATTACACTAAAATTTCATGACAGTTGCGCTTTAAGGACCAGAGCATTCTTTTTGCACATCTGACCACTGTCACTTTAAGCATTAAAGGGGTATTCCCGGAATTTTTTTTTGACTATGCTACAGGGGCTGTAAAGTTAGTGTAGTTCATAATATAGTGTCTGTACCTGTGTGTGACTGTTTTCTCACAATTCTTCTTTTTCACCCCAATATTTATTTATTTTTCCCAGCATACAAAATGACTGTTGTCTCAGATTTTTCCCAGCTTGCAATGCGGCCGAGACCTGACTCAGTAGGCAGCTGATTACAGGGAGCCTGTTTGCTTCAATGGGTGGAGTGATCGCTTGGTGGGAGAGAGATCAACTGCAACTAATGCAACAGCTGTCGGCACCCTGATTGAAAATCACAGGTCTTTTGTTTCAATGGGTGTGGTGGCTTATGTGTGGGAGGGAGGAAAATGGAATTGTGGTATTTTTTGTCAAAAAAAGAAAAATCAAACAGTAAATACTAGCTCACAAAAAGCTAGCCACATTGTTATGGTAATCTCGTGACATAGCCATTTAGCCCCAAGACAAGCGCAGATCCTTCCTAAGCATGTCCATTACTGCCTGCCAGGTAAGTACTAAAATCTCGTTATGGTGGATAACCCCTTTAATAACTCTGGGATGCTTTTACTTATGAATTTGATTCCGAATTTGTTTTTTGTGACATATTCTACTTTAACATAGTGGTAAATTTTCAGCGATACTTGAATCATTTCTTTCTTTCTCTGCTTGTAAGGAAAATAGACATTCCAAATAAATGTTATATTGATTCACATATACAATATGACTACTTTATGTTGGCATCATAAAGTTGACATGTTTTTACTTTTAAATTGTAGGATTTCAGGCGCTGACCAAGGAGAAGAAGCTGGAGCCAGGTAGGTAACAAACAGGTTTATTCCCATGCGACGCGTTTCACCGCGCTTGCGCGGTTTCATCAGGCATAACACACTCCTCAGGAAGGGGTTTATATACCCACAGGTATTAACCCCTGCCTGACAAAGTGAAGAATAATCACAATGTAAAACACATATTACAATATAAATATATACACATACACGTAATGCATACATATATTCAAAAAGACATAAAAACTATATAAAAAATTAATTAAATAAATAAAAAATCATGCAAAAGTATATTCAACGAAATGTCGCAAGGTGTGTATACTGGTATAGGACCAATCGGCTTATTGTCAGATTGTTGCCTTCTCCGCATACCGCACCACTTCTCAGTGTAGCGGGGCACGGGAATATATATTTATCACATCGATAATAATACTTACTATAGCCTATGAAAAGGGACTTAAACAACTATATATAAAAAATAATATTAATGAAAAAATATGTCTCAAAATATCACATAGTACCGGTATATATATATATATTTTGGCATAGAACGGGTTACCTTTTTACGAATTAAAACTTTATCCACATACCGCATTACTTCTCAGTATAGTGCGGCATTGAATTACATATTATCACAACATGTATATAAAAAAGGGGAGTATATATGTATATAAAAAAACGCATAGTATGTATTAACCTCAGCAGTCGAACGGGAAACACCCACAGAAAAGGTTTGTCTTACAATTTCATCTGGATGTTATATTAAAATACCTTAAAAGCGCTTGGTGCGCTTTGTTGGTACCAGAAAAATTATATAAAATAAATTTTAAAGTATAAACTCAATATATTTATATATACATATACATGTATATGCATACATACATATAAAAAAATATATATACAAAATAAAAGTAAAAGTGAAAAATAATCAATAATTAATTAAATAAATAAAATTGCATGGACATGTGGAAGAGTCATACAAAGGAAAAATATGCAGTGACATTATTTAGTATTTTCTATGGTCTCATTAAGACCATTGGGAATAAGAGTGGCTAATTTGTGGATCCAAAAAGATTCACGATTAATGAGACGTTGATATCTATTGGAGCAATCTGGTGGGATAGTTTCAAGAATAATTAATTTTAAATAATCTATGTTATCATCATGTTTGAAGGTGAAGTGTTTTGATATACTATGTAACAAATATTTGTGCTTAATATTCCAGCGGTGTTTATTCATGCGGGCCCGCACTGTTTGTACAGTGCAGCCCACGTATTGAAGATTACACGTATTTGATTTAATTCTGGAACAAAACTTTCAGCTTCCGAAAATGTGCCCCCCCCCCCAAATGAAAAAAAGGTCATCTATATATCTACGAAAGAAATAAACTAAATTAATAAAAGCCGGGGACTGTGCCATGATAAGGGACTCGAACCGCCCCATAAACAAATTTGCATAACTTGGGGCCAAACGAGTCCCCCTGGCACAGCCCCGGGTCTGCCTATATAAAATATCAAAAGAAAAAATGTTGTGTTCTGGGGGGCGTGTCCTGCTATGGCGCGTGTAGGATGCTAGAAAGAAGAGCTCAGTCTCCCAGGCCTGCAAAACAGGGGAAATCATTGTCTCATATGGTCGCCAGGAGATCGGGGAAGAGGGGGCCATCTGCACGGGCACCCAAGTTCACGGGGACCCCGATCCACTCAGCCCACTGAGTGAGCTAACGGAACCGCCACAGAAGATGCCTGCGCAATCCAAGATGGCGCGGGACCAACGAGATTCTGGTGCTCCCGGCCATTCCCCTCCAGCCACGAGACAGTGCGCCACAACCTCAGGAGCGGCTTCACAGGGGACCCCACTGCCTGCTCTTCTGGACTTACCCTCCCGAGATCGCTGTGGAACGGAGCGGACGCCGCGGCCTTCCGGCAGTGCAGAGTACAGACCCCGGCCTCTACAGCAGCAGCTGAGCTGAGCGGCGCGTGCGCTGACGAGTGCTGCCTTCCCTCAGACATCAGGAGAGAAGCAGCGTGAGGCAGGAGGGACGAGGTGACCACAGACCGGCTCCTGTCACTTCGGGACCACGGGAGGAGGTGAGTGCTAGGGGGGTTCTGGCCGCACAACCATCTGAGTCCCTTGCTCCTCTGCCCTCAGTCATGATGGAGGGATGCAGGGCCCCCTCGCCATCCCTGAGCATCCCCTCCATATTTAGGAGCCAGGAGGGACCCCCCTCGCCCCCCCCCTATACCCCTCTGAGATGGAACCCGGGCAGGAGCAATCATATACAGCTGGCCCGCATACTGCAATCCTTGGAACCCCCCTGGAACACCCCGGCCACTCATCACCCTGGCTTTCTCCCTCTGTGGCCTCCAACCTAATTATTGCAGATAGGGGGCCAGCCCCTCGCCCACAGCAACAGCAGAGGGTCTCAGAGCCGGCGACACCATCTCACCAAGGGCCCCAGGGATCTCAGGACAGTGTGCACCCTTCCACCTCCTGCCCAGGCGGTTGCACTTTTAAAGGGACATCCCGAATTACAAGCGTTACTGGCGCTACTGCCCACCAAGGCAGACATGTCTGCGTTGGCCTCTGATCTCAAATTCGCATGGTGCCAAGATCTCCAACCCGTTCAGCGTGAGGTGGTGGACTTGCAGGGCAGGATGAGGGCGCTGGAGGACTTTAAAGAATCTGTCACTGTCTCATTGAAAGATATGCAAACGGCACTGAATGCCCAGACGTCCAGTCACCATGCATTTGCGGATCATCTGGACGACATTGAAAACAGAAATCGCAGAAACAACGTTCGCATACGGGGCCTCCCTGAGGCGACCAGAACATCTGAACCTACACGCTACGGTTACAGGAGTCTTCAATCTGATCCTGGGACGCCCTCCAGAGACCCACATCGAGCTTGATAGGGTGCATAGGGCATTGAGGGCACCCAGCACTGACCCAACCCGTCCCTGCTACATCATCTGCCGCATTCATAAATATACTGTATAAGAGCAAATCATGCAGAAGGTGCGCCAACAAGGAGACATTGGCTTTGATGGTGCTGTTTTGCAAATATACCCTGATCTATCACGTCGCACTTTGCGCCAAAGAGCACTTCTGCGCCCACTCCTGCGCCTACTGCAGGAACGTAACATTCAATATCGCTGGGGGTTCCCGTTTGCACTACACGTTAAATCTGGCAACCTGACTGCATCTCTGAGACCTCCTGGGGACTCTAACTTTCTTGATACTCTAGGACTTCCGCCTCTCACCTTGCCTGACTGGATTGCCTTCCTAAGGGACCCATATGCCCATCCACCGACCTTGCGATCGTCGCAACGCTCCTCGACTCGGCGAATGGCTCCTGGAGATCCGCTCCCCCAGAGTCAAAGGAGACCACCTTTCAGACCGGAGCCTCGAGCAACTGCTACTTGGAGTGAAACTCCGGTTCCCTTGGCTGGACTTGCCATGAACAGTACACATCCCCTCCAGTTTTACCATATGTTCAGAAGTCAAGCCCCCCTCCCAGTAGATGTTCACCAGTTCTTATTTCACCTCTGTCCCCTCCACACCCCTGCCCCGCTCCTCCCCCCCCCCCCCCCCTCAGATTCCTGGAGCTTCATAACGACCATGGCTTGGACTGTCTGCACTTCCCCCTTATATCTCTAGTTCAGTTAAAGAGCTTTAAAAGCCTGGTGTAGACGGGCTCAACAGATAGGTCTGGTTACCCTTTCCAGTAGATAGTTGATTGAAAGGATTGTCTTACTGCTATAGTTTAACTCCCCCACCTAGGGTTGGTGTAGATCACATACACCTGTTTAGCAGAAGTTTTGTTCTGCAGGTAGCTAAGATTGCAAGTTGACTTGCTTTTTTTTTTATTTGTTGTTTAGATTACATAGGGTTGTAAAAAAAGGTCTATAAAATGAGAGAGGTTGGCTGTCATAGAGCCCTGCCCGATATAATGGGGTGTCCCGGGTTTTTTCCAGAGTTTTTGTGTAATTTAGGGAGATAATAGAAATGTGGTATATTATAATTCTTAATGGACAAAAATCTTGTTTCCCGTTTATCTAATAGGGAAGACTCATCAGCCTCCTTAATAAGAATGCAGTATGATTCAAAATAACTAATAGAGGGATCCACTGTTAATATTTCATAATTTACATCAGACAAAATACGGAGCGATTCTTCTTCCACATATGCCACGCGATCTAAGATCACCGTACCACCCCCCTCATCAGCGGGGCATATAGTTAAATCCACATTATTCTGTAGGGTTTTCATAGCTGCCCGTTCAGACTTGCTGAGGTTATCAGTATCATGTCCTATCATAGAGTTTTCGCATAGTTTATTAAAATCCCTATTTACCATAGAGTAAAAAGTATCTTAAAAATTACCTTTATGGTGTGGGGGATAAAAATTAGATTATGGTTTAACTTCCACATGTTTAATAATACTAGAAGGATTGCACTGATCGACTGCTGAGGTTAATACATACTATGCGTTTTTTAATAGCGCTTTCTTGTCCTATTTTTTATATGACAACCCTTTTTGCTATTAAAATTAATGGGATGTGGTATAGAGTAGAATATACATTACCGATCCAATCCTCTTCTCCGACGATATCTTATGGGGATGGTATGATAGTCTTTTCTTTTGCTTTCTATTTTATATGTTATAGTAAGTATTGTTGCCCTCCCCTTTTTTTATATACATGTTGTGATAATATGTAATTCAATGCCGCACTATACTGAGAAGTAATGCGGTATGTGGATAAAGTTTTAATTCGTAAAAAGGTAACCCGTTCTATGCCAAAATATATATATATATATATATATATATATATATACTATGTGATATTTTGAGATATTTTTTATTAATATTATTATTTTTTTTATATATAGTTGTTTAACCCCTTAAGGACCGAGCCCTTTTTCACCTTAAGGACCAGAGCATTTTTTGCAATTCTGACCACTGTCACTTTAAACATTAATAACTCTGGAATGCTTTTAGTTATCATTCTGATTCCGAGATTGTTTTTTCGTGACATATTCTACTTTAACATAGTGGTAAAATTTTATGGTTACTTGCATCCTTTCTTGTTGAAAAATCCCCAAATTTGATGAAAAAAATGATAATTTTGCATTTTTCTAACTTTGAAGCTCTCTGCTTGTAAGGAAAATGGATATTCAAAATAAAAATTTTTTCGGGTTCACATATACAATATGTCTACTTTATGTTTGCATCATAAAATTTATGAGTTTTTACTTTTGGAAGACACCAGAGGGCTTCAAAGTTCAGCAGCAATTTTGAAATTTTTCACAATTTTCAAACTCGCTATTTTCCATGCACCAGTTCAGGTTTGAAGTGGATTTGAAGGGTCTTCCTATTAGAAATACCCCATAAATTACCCCATTATAAAAACTACACCCCCCAAAGTATTCAAAATGACATTCAGTAAGTTTATTAACCCTTTAGGTGTTTCACAGGAATAGCAGCAAAGTGAAGGAGAAAATTCAAAATCTTCATTTTTTACATTCGCATGTTCTTGTAGACCCAATTTTTGAATTTTTGCAAAGGGTAAAAAGGAGAAAATTTTTACTTGTATTTGAAACCCAATTTCTCTCGAGTAAGGACATACCTCATATGTCTATGTTAATTGTTCGGCGGGCGCAGTAGAGGGCTCAGAAGGGAAGGAGCGACAAATGGTTTTTGGGGGGCATGTCACCTTTAGGAAGCCCCTATGGTGCCAGGACAGCAAAAAAAAAACACATGG
This sequence comes from Hyla sarda, assembly GCF_029499605.1. NCBI lineage: Eukaryota > Metazoa > Chordata > Amphibia > Anura > Hylidae > Hyla > Hyla sarda. The sequence continues at coordinate 31,530 of NW_026609316.1, forward strand.
CATACCATTTTGGAAACTAGACCCCTCAGGGAACGTAACAAGGGGTAAAGTGAACCTTAATATCCTACAGGTGTTTCACGACTTTTGCATATGTAAAAAAAAAAAAAATTTTTTACCTAAAATGCTTGGTTTCCCTAAAATGTAACATTTTTAATAAGGGTAATAGCAGAAAATACCCCCAAAAATTTGAAACCCAATTTCTCCCGATTCAGAAAACACCCCATATGGGGGTGAAAATTGCTCTGCTGGCGCACTACAGGTCTCAGAAGAGAAGGAGTCACATTTGGCTTTTTGAAAGCAAATTTTGCTCTGGGGGCATGCCGCATTTAGGAAGCCCCTATGGTGCCAGAACAGCAAAAAAAAAAATAAACGTATGGCATACCATTTTGGAAACTAGACCCTTCGGGGAACGTAACAAGGGGTAATGTGAACCTTAATACCCTACAGGTGTTTCACGACTTTTGCATATGTGAAATTCTTTTTTTCACCTAAAATGATTGGTTTCCCAAAATTTTTACATTTTTAAAAAGGGTAATAGCAGAAAACACCCCCCAAAATTTGAAGCCCAATTTCTCCCGATTCAGAAAACACCCCATATGGGGGTGAAAAGTGCTCTGCTGACGCACTACAGGTCTCAGAAGAGAAGGAGTCACATTTGGCTTTTTGAAAGCAAATTTTTCTCTGGGGGCATGCCGCATTTAGGAAGCCCCTATGGTGCCAGGACAGCAAAAAAAAAAAAACACATGGCATACCATTTTGGAAACTAGACCCCTCAGGGGAACGTAACAAGGGGTTAAGTGAGCCTTAATACCCCACAGGTGTTTTATGACTTTTGTATATGTAAAAAAAAAATTTATTTTTTTTACCTAAAATGCTTGTTTTCCCAAAAATTTTACATTTTTAAAAAGGGTAATAGCAGAAAATACCCCCCAAAATTTGAAGCCCAATTTCTCCCGAGTACGGCGATACCCCATATGTGGCCCTAAACTGTTGCCTTGAAATACGACAGGGCTCCAAAGTGACAGCGCCATGCGCATTTGAGGCCTAAATTAGGGACTTGCATAGGGATATTCTACGCCAGTGATTCCCAAACAGGGTGCCTCCAGCTGTTGTAAAACTCCCAGCATGCCTGGACAGTCAGTGGCTATTTGGCAATACTGGGAGTAGTTGTTTTGCAACAGCTGGAGGCTCCGTTCTGGAAACAGTGGCGTACCAGACGTTTTTCATTTTTATTGGGGAGGGGAGGGGGGCTGTGTAGGGGTATGTGTATATGTAGTGTTTTTTACTTTTTATTTTATTTTGTGTTAGTGTAGTGTTTTTAGGGTACAGTCACACGGGCGGGGGGTTCACAGTAGTTTCTCGCTGACAGTTTAAGCAGCGGCAGAAAATTTGCCGCAGCTCAAACTTGCAGCCGGATACTTACTGTAATCTTCCGCCCATGTGAGTGTACCCTGTACGTTCACATTGGGGGGGGGAACATCCAGCTGTTGCAAAACTACAACTCCCAGCATGTACGGTCTATCAGTGCATGCTGGGAGTTGTAGTTTTGCAACAGCTGGAGACACACAGGTTGTGAAACACCGAGTTTGGTAACAAACTCAGTGTTTTGCAACCAGTGTGCCTTCAGGTGTTGCAAAAGCTACAACCCCCAGCATGTACGGACAGCGGAAGGGCATACTGGGTCTTGTAGTAGGCCTCCGGCTGTTGCATAACTACATTGGCTGGGGATGCTGGGGATTGTAGTTATGCAACAGCTGGAGACACACTGGTTTGCTACTTAACTCAGTGTGCCTTCAGCTGTTGCAAAACTACAACTCTCAGCAGTCACCGACAGCCAACGGGCATGCTGGGAGTTGTAGTTATGCAACCACCAGATGCACCACTACATCTCCCAGCATGCACTTTAGCTGATTGTGCAAGCTGGGAGTTGTAGTGATACAACAGCTGAAGGTACACTTTTCCATAGAAAGAATGTGCCTCCAGCTGTTGCAAAACTACAAGTCCCAGCATGCCCATAAGGGCATGCTGGGAGTTGTGGTGGTCTGCCTCCTGCTGTTGCATAACTACAGCTCCCAGCATGCCCTTTTTGCATGCTGGGAGCTGTTGCTTAGCAACAGCAGGAGGCTGTCACTCACCTCCAACGATCCACACTGCAGGTCAGTCCCTCGCCGCCGCCGTCGCTCCTGGGGCCCCGATCCCAACAGGGACGCCCGGGATCGGGGTCCCCAGCATCCGGGGTCTACTTCCCGCACCCGCTCACGTCCTCCGGAAGAGGGGCGGAGCGGGTTGCGGGACTGACACCCGCAGCAGGTGCTCTGATTGGTCGGCCGGGAATCCGGCCGACGAATCAGGGCAATCGTGAGGTGACACCAGTGCCACCTCACCCCTGCTGGCTCTGGCTGTTCGGGGCCGTCTCTGACGGCCCCGATCAGCCAGTAATTCCGGGTCACTGGAGACCCGATTGACCCGGAATCCGCCGCAGATCGCTGGACTGAATTGTCCAGCGATCTGCGGCAATCGCCGACATGGGGGACCTAATGACCCCCCTGGGCGATATGCCGGGATGCCTGCTGAACGATTTCAGCAGGCATCCGGCTCCGCTCCGGCTAGCCGCGGGGGCCGGAAATGCTCAGGGCGTATCCATACGCCCTATGTCCTTAAGGGGTTAAGTCCCTCTTCATAGGCTATAGTGAGTATTATTATCGATGTGATGAATATATATTCCCGTGCCCTGCTACACTGAGAAGTGGTACGGTATACGGAGAAGGCAACAATCTGACAATAAGCCGATTGGTCCTATACCAGTATACACACCTTGCGACATTTCGTTGAATATACTTTTGCATGATTTTTTATTTATTTAATAAATTTTTTATATAGTTTTTATTTCTTTTGTCTTTTTATATATATATGTATGCATTACGTGTATGTGTATATATTTATATTGTAATATGTGTTTTACATTGTGATTATTTTTCACTTTGTCAGGCAGGGGTTAATACCTGTGGGTATATAAACCCCTTCCTGAGAAGTGTGTGTTATGCCTGATGAAACCGCGCAAGCGCAGTGAAACGCATCGCATGGGAATAAACCTGTTCGTTACCTACCTGGCTCCAGCTTCTTCTCCTTGGTCAGCGCCTGAAATCCTGCAATTTCGAAGTGTCTTCTGTGTTTACCTATTATCTTCAGGAAGGCTGCAGACCTCCACTATCATAATCAAACGTGTCTCCTTGTTGTGTGGGTTTTTGCACAACCTAGCAGGGTGAGCCTCTTACTTTACCTTTATCCCGTAGATACTCCACAAGGGAGTGCCTGTTTTTTCTTTTGTTTTACATGTTTTTACTTTTGGAAGACATCAGAGGGCTTCAACGTTCAGCAGCAATTTTCAAATTTTTCACAAAATTTTCAAAATCAAATCTGAATTCGGCCCTGAAAAATTCTGAAGTG
>NW_026609317.1:0-5000 GCF_029499605.1 Hyla sarda
ACACACACAAGCACCTCACACACACAGCACCTCACACACACAGCACCTCACACCACGCACACACACAGCACCTCACACAACACAGCACCTCACACACACAGCACCTCACACACACAGCAACCTCACACACACAGCACCTCACACACACAGCACCTCACACACACAGCACCTCACACACACAGCACCTCACACACACACACAGCACCTCACACACAACACACCAGCACCTCACACACACACCACAGCACCTCACACCACACACACAGCACCTCACACACACACAGCACCTCACACACACAGCACCCTCACACACACAGCACCTCACACACACAGCACTCACACACACAGCACCTCACACACACACAGCACCTCACAGCACACACAGCACCTCACACACACACAGCACCCCTCACACACACACCACACACACAGCACCTCACACACACACACAGCACCTCACACACACAGCACCTCACACACAGCACCCTACACACACACAGCACCCTCACACACACACAGCACCTCACACACACACAGCACCCTCACACACAGCACCTCACACACACACAGCACCCCTCACACACCACAGCACCCCTCACACACACACAGCACCTCACACACACACAGCACCTCACCACACACAGCACCTCACACACACAGCACCTCACACACACAGCACCTCACACACACACAGCACCTCACACACACACAGCACCTCACACACACACAGCACCTCACACACACAGCACCTCACACACACAGCACCTCACACACACAGCACCTCACACACACAGCACCTCACACACACAGCACCTCACACACACAGCACCCACACACACAGCACCCCTCACACACAGCACCCCTACACACAGCACCTCACACACAGCACCCTACACACAGCACCTCACACACACAGCACCTCACACACACAGCACCTCACACACACACAGCACCTCACACACACACACAGCACCCCTACACACACAGCACCCTCACACACAGCCCCTACACACAGCACCTCACACACACAGCACCTCACACACACAGCACCTCACACACACACAGCACCTCACACACACACAGCACCTCACACACACACAGCACCTCACACACAGCACCTCACACACACAGCACCTCACACACACAGCACCTCACACACACAGCACCTCACACACAGCACCTCACACACACAGCACCTCACACACACACAGCACCTCACACACACAGCACCTCACACACCACAGCACCTCACACACACAGCACCTCACACACACAGCACCTCACACACACAGCACCTCACACACACACACAGCACCTCCTCACACACACAGCACCTCACACACACACAGCACCTCACCACACACACAGCACCTCACACACACACAGCACCTCACACACACACAGCACCTCACACACACACAGCACCTCACACACACAGCACCTCACACACACAGCACCTCACACACACAGCACCTCACACACACAGCACCTCACACACACAGCACCTCACACACACACAGCACCTCACACACCACACACAGCACCCTCACACACAGCACCCTCACACACACAGCACCTCACACACACACAGCACCTCACACACAGCACCTCCCACACACACAGCACCTCACACACACAACACAGCACCTCACACACACACAGCACCTCACACACACACAGCACCCCTACACACACAGCACCTCACACACACAGCACCTCACACACACAGCACCTCACACACAGCACCCCTACACACACAGCACCCACACACACAGCACCTCACACACACAGCACCCCCCCTCACACACACACAGCACCTCACACACACACAGCACCTCACACACACAGCACCTCACACACACAGCACCTCACACACACAGCACCTCACACACACAGCACCTCACACACACAGCACCTCACACACACAGCACCTCACACACACAGCACCTCACACACACACAGCACCTCACACACAGCACCCCTCCACACCACACACAGCACCTCACACACACAGCACCTCACACACACAGCACCTCACACACAGCACCTCACACACACAGCACCTCACACACACAGCACCTCACACACACAGCACCTCACACACACAGCACCTCACACACACACAGCACCTCACACACACACAGCACCTCACACACACAGCACCTCACACACACAGCACCCTCACACACACACAGCACCCTCACACACACAGCACCTCACACACACAGCACCTCACACACACACAGCACCCTCACACACACAGCACCCCCTCACACACACAGCACCTCACACACACAGCACCTCACACACACAGCACCTCACACACAGCACCCCTCACACACACAGCACCTCACACACACACAGCACCTCACACACACGCACCCTCACACACAGCACCTCACACACACACAGCACCCTCACACACACAGCACCTCACACCACAGCACCCTCACACACACAGCACCTCACACACACAGCACCTCACACACACACAGCACCTCACACACAGCACCCTCACACACAGCACCCCTACACACAGCACCCTCACACACACAGCACCTCACACACACACAGCACCTCACACACACAGCACCTCACACACAGCACCTCACACACAGCACCTCACACACACAGCACCTCACACACACAGCACCTCACACACCACACAGCACCTCACACACAGCACCTCACACACACCAGCACCTCCACACACACAGCACCTCACACACACAGCACCTCACACACACAGCACCTCACACACACACAGCACCTCACACACACAGCACCTCACACACACAGCACCTCACACACACAGCACCTCACACACACAGCACCTCACACACACAGCACCTCACACACACAGCACCTCACACACACAGCACCTCACACACACACAGCACCCTCACACACAGCACCTCACACACAGCACCCTCACACACAGCACCCCCCCACACACACAGCACCTCACACACACACAGCACCTCACACACACACACACGCACCCCTACACACAGCACCCTACACACAGCACCCACCACCTCACACACACAGCACCTCACACACACAGCACCTCACACACACAGCACCTCACACACACAGCACCTCACACACACAGCACCTCACACACACACAGCACCTCACACACACAGCACCTCACACACACAGCACCTCACACACACAGCACACCTCACACACACACAGCACCTCACACACACAGCACCTCACACACACACAGCACCTCACACACACACAGCACCTCACACACACAGCACCTCACACAGCACACACAGCACCTCACACACACACACAGCACCCTCACACACACACAGCACCTCACACACACACAGCACCTCACACACACACAGCACCTCACACACACACAGCACCTCACACACACACACAGCACCTCACACACACAGCACCTCACACACAGCACCCCCTACACACAGCACCTCACACACACACAGCACCTCACACACAGCACCTCACACACACACAGCACCTCACACACACAGCACCTCACACACAGCACCTCACACACAGCACCCCTACACACAGCACCCCCACCCACACACACAGCACCTCACACACACACAGCACCTCACACACACACACAGCACCCCTACACACACAGCACCCCTACACACAGCACCTCACACACACACACAGCACCCCTACACACACAGCACCCCTACACACAGCACCTCACACACACAGCACCTCACACACACACACAGCACCCCTACACACACAGCACCTCCACACACACACAGCACCTCACACACACACAGCACCCTCACACACAGCACCCCTCACACACAGCACCTCACACACACAGCACCTCAACACACAGCACCCCTACACACAGCACCTCACACACACAGCACCACACACACACACACAGCACCTCACACACACAGCACCTCACACACACAGCACCTCACACACACAGCACCTCACACACACAGCACCTCACACACACACAGCACCTCACACACACAGCACCTCACACACACAGCACCTCACAACACACACAGCACCTACACACAGCACCAACACAGCACCTCACACACACACAGCACCTCACACACACAGCACCTCACACACAGCACCTCACACACACACAGCACCTCACACACACACAGCACCTCACACACACAGCACCTCACACACACAGCACCTCACACACACACAGCACCTCACACACAGCACAGCACACACACACAGCACCTCACACACACAGCACCTCACACACACAGCACCCTCACACACACAGCACCTCACACACACAGCACCTCACACACACAGCACCTCACACACACAGCACCTCACACACACAGCACCTCACACACACACAGCACCTCACACACACACAGCACCTCACACACACACACTCACACACACAGCACCTCACACACACACAGCACCTCACACACAGCACCCCTACACACAGCACCTCACACACACACAGCACCTCACACACACAGCACCTCACACACAGCACCTCACACACACAGCACCTCACACACACACAGCACCTCACACACACACAGCACCTCACACACAGCACCCCTACACACAGCACCTCACACACACACAGCACCTCACACACACACAGCACCTCACACACAGCACCCCTACACACACAGCACCCCTACACACACAGCACCCCTACACACAGCACCTCACACACAGCACCCCTACACACACAGCACCCCCCTCCCACACACACAGCACCTCACACACACAGCACCTCACACACACAGCACCTCACACACACACAGCACCTCACACACACACACAGCACCCCTACACACACAGCACCCCCTCACACACAGCACCCCTACACACACAGCACCCTCACACACAGCACCCCTCACACACACAGCACCTCACACACACACAGCACCTCACACACACACAGCACCCCTACACAAACAGCACCCCTCACACACAGCACCCCTACACACAGCACCTCACACACACAGCACCTCACACAC